>NC_079564.1:3821599-4024099 GCF_015846415.1 Triplophysa dalaica
CCTTTTAATATTTCTCCAAAGAAAATATCAGATGTAGAAGTCGACAATGTCTCAAACCGCTTAGATTTTCACAGATATTAAAGGTTGCAATGAAAATCCAGAGATTTCGATAAGAACACACATCGCAAGACCAAATTAACAAAGTTGGTGTTACACAGTAAAAAATCTTTGTGGTTGTTTCACTTTGCAAGATGTAAACACTGGTCCAGAGGAAATTCCTGTTTCATTTTAATTTAATTAATTTTTTAAATCATACATGCATATAAACAAAAATGTATTGTTGTTCATTCTCTCCCCTTCTTACTTCAGCTTTAATCCATAGTAGCATGGCCTTGTAAACTGACCGTACTGTTTAGCGTGTTGAAAAAATGTTTTGGATAAAAGCGTCTTATCATATTTGGAACATCAGAGCATCAAGCAATTGGGCTGTCAGGTGTGCCCACATTACTTGTGTATACATTTGGGCGCTCTTAGTCAAATCATACCATAAACTGACTTATTTTTGGGGTTTTGGTTACACGAGGCGTATCAGGCAGGTCTGGGTGAGCATTCGCTTTTAGATAGAAAGCATCTTTTGTTCGGACACTTTAATATTTGCAATTTCAAATCACACCAAAGACACAGAAAAACACATATTCATGCCATATGACCCCTTTAAGATAAGAGTCATCTAATGAGAACTCCTGAGCTGCAAGAGTAACCTCTGAGTAATAAAAGGTTCATTTGGGTGCTCTCGGGATGAAAGAACAGTGTGCCACCACTTACCACCGGCGCTTTACTTTCAGTCTAATGGCAGCAGTCTGTTTGAATCATTGCTTGTGGTGTACAGTCTCAAAATCGAAAGGCACCATTTTCCCATCAGGGGGTACCAAACGTAGATGGTGTACAACGCGTTGCTCATAATGAAAGCCATTCAGAACTCTCTTATGACTCCTCTCTGGTTATTCTTGTCCTCTGATAAGATCCCCTTTGTCCACCTGAACTGAGGAAAAATCTTCTTAATCTTCAGTAGCACAGTAGGCAGACAAGATAGCGTCACAGGTCTCCTCGCACCCAAAAAAATGGCCAGGGTTTCTCATTATCTCCATCTTTATTGAGTTCAGAAGTAGAATAGGATCTGGCAGGTACGACCCGTGTCTGACAGGACTTCACACAGAGATCTGATCAACACTCTACATGTCTGCTCAGCTTGGGGACGCTGTGGGACATTCACAATCAAAATTCACAAAAGCCTGCAGTGATGGGATAAAAGCCAGACCTACATTAGAAGAAATGACGTTGCCGTTGCAGGAACCAGAGAGAAAAAAAAACCTAAAATAACAGCGTTGGGATTTTCACCAAAGTGTAGTGCTTTTCTTAACATAATTCATTGGTATGCCGGTCAACGGGAACCTTTTTCCCAGGTTGTTGATGACTCAATGAATAATGGATTCAAACAGTTCAATAAAACATTTGGCTGGGGTTGGACCACGTGCATTTTAACGCATACGGGTCTGGACCAATGTCACCCAGTCAAAGCTCATTCACCTAAACAGCCGGAGATCCAAGAGTAAATATGCCATTGATCTTAATGTCAGCAAGTGAAATATTTAAAAACTAAATCTTTCTGATTAAAACGTCTGATGAAAAACATTGCGGTTCCTTAGATCTAAATAAATCAGCTGGGATGAAAGTGTTCAAGGGGGCGGCTGTACATTTGAAATGTACGATTCGTGTTCTCATTTATGAATGAAGTTTAATTACCTCATATTTCTTTTTGACAAATATGAAAGAATCTATACCTTAAAGGAATTGTTCACACAAAAAGGACATTTCTGTCATTGTTTACTCACTGTCATTCCAAACTTGCATGGTTTTCTTTCATCTGCAGAACACAAAAGAAGACGTATAGCTGTATTTTCTTTTGACTCCATTTGACTCCATTGACTTTCCTTATGCACACAAAACAGAAGACGACTTCCACAGAAGAATGAATCATATACAGGTTCGGCATGAGGGTAAAAAAATGACAGTGTTATTTTGTTGGGCTGAACTATCCCCCCTATCCCTTTTACCATCCCCAACCATCTATTTAGTATCTAGACAGGCTCTAATCTGGATACAAGCATGCTTTGTTTACATTTTAGAACCTCATGAAGATATTGATTTTAACATTATAATTATATGACATGAAATTACATTTAAATTATTATAAATAAATTCTATCCAAATTATTTTGCTTTGGGGGTTTTGAAGTGGGGTGGTCTTTCTCAGCCTCCTTTGAGAAATTTGTTCCTCCGCCAGCCTGCTATGCCAACACTGTTTTCACTTTCGCGCAGAAACTGGTTTAAGTGGGCGCCTGGAGGCCTCACCTCTCTATGTATCCAATGCACTTTTTGAATTTACTTAACAAAATCCTCTGGTTGCAAATGGAGAATGAACTGAAATCAATGGAAACATAATCACGGGAGAGTGACCGTTCAGCGGTCCTCCATCTGCTGACCTTGCGTTGTCTGAATCACCATCGATTTTCAGAAGAACGACGCAAGAAGGCGAAAAGTGCTATGCTTTTGTAAAAAAGCGTTGAAACTCTTGTTTATTTCTAAAGATATAAAAGCAGTGATTTCTTTTCAGCAAGTTCATTTCATTTTGTAGCACATATGAACACATTGGCTGTGGAATATACAGTAAGAGTGTTTCCACACTTCCACATTTCATCCCAAGTGTATTTGTCTGTCACAGGTTCACCAGTCGAAACTTGGGTCTTGGACCAAGCAAGCAAATAAACTTGGATAGACTTTGTACCAAACGCCTTATACTAACAAACCAATCATTTAATGCAATTTATTTAGTTGGCAAGTATTTCCAATTTCCAAGCATTGAAAACAAAAAATCAGAGTGCTTTGATAAAAGCAGCTGCTTTAACAAACCGAGTAAGTTTATAGGCCTTAAGCAGTCTGAATATTTAACAGCTTATGCTGTTGAAAGACTTTATTTGCATTTCGTTTCATGCGCCTTTGTTGTGTCATCATGAATGCACGTGCGAGGTTTCGTTTTACTCTCAGGTGGAGTGAAGGTTATGTTTTATTCATCTGCGAGTCCCCACAGAGTGTCTTTTGGCTTCCTCTGCCACCCTTTCCACACACAGCATTCTTCTCTGACAATCGCGCCCAATGAGGGGCGGGTACACAAAACTATTGCGTTTGGGATCCATCTTCTGCAAAGCAAACCGCACAGAGAGAATGTAAATAAGACTTTGTTTATCTCATCGATATCCTACTTGTTCTTCCACATGCCAAGTCACTACCTTCCTGCATTCCTATTTCCAATGTTGTGGCCTGCCTTAATGTGCCTAAATAAAATGAACAATTTTTTTTATTTTCTGATTCATAACAAAGCAGAAAGCAACAACAAAAAGGAAAGAGTGATGCGATCCAAGTTTGCATCAGGATGGGTGTTACAAAAGCATTCCTAATGTGTCTCTGTGTGTGTGTGTGCGCGAGCGTGCGGGACTTGTGTCACCATATGGGCAAAAAACCTTATAGATCATACAGTATAATGTATTAAAAAAATCTAGAAAATGCAAAAAGTTTTCTTTGATCATTAGGTTTAGGGGTAGGGTCAGTGTGTGTGTGTGTGTGTGTGTGTGTGGGTGTGTGTGGGTGTGTGTGTGTGTGTGTGTGTGTGTGTGCGTGCGTGCATGTGTGAGAGAGATAGAGAGAGAGAGAGAGAGAGAGAGAGAGAGAGAGAGAGAGAAGGTGAGAGAGAAGATAGCTTACATTAATTCCTTCCACAAGATCTGCTTCTCTATACATTGGATGTCTTCCACTAATATACAGTGTGTCAGTGTTTCTTTAAATATGAACACTTTTGGCCCTGTGGATTTCAGAAATTAAACATCTTTAAAACATACTTGTCAAATTTACATGTGTATCCAGCAGTGGATAAACATGTGCCCACAGGAGAATGCTGTCAAATATAACACACTTTTTGCCTCCTTGGTAACCAAGCATACTTGCTTTAAAAACGTATATTAATGGCCAACTTGAACACAAAGTAAATATTATATCCACAAATTAAACATTTAAACTGTCCATGTGTGTTAAGTTCTTTAATACTTAATATTTTAATGGTTAATGGAAGACTTTTCAAACAACAGGGTAACTAATAAAATGATTAAAATACAAAAGAAATCCATAAGAATTTTATATGAAATGTTTATCATGTCTTGTTTTTAAGAATTACAAGACATGAACCACATTTCAATAACCCAAAAAACACATTCTCACAGGAAAATGTAACTATTTTACGAGGTGGCTAGTTTGTATAAATTTTTTACAATCTTATTTGTACGTTTTAGTATGATTTGCTTTCGCACTAGTGACGTTAGATATAGGGGTGGGGTTAGGGGAGGGGATTACGGGGGGGGCTTCAGTATTGTTTTTTCTGTTAATCATACATTTTTCTACGATTCACATTGTGCAAATTTATATGAATTATTACCTCTTAAATAATTATGAATTGGTTGGTTTTAGCGTTACTGTCACATGACAAAATAATTCTATTGGCTTAAATAAAAATAAACATTTGAGACAAAAAAATACAAATAAACACCAATATTCTCCCAAGTTCACAAATTCAATCTTGCATTTGAAGTTTCGTGCTTATTTTAAATTTTTGTTTTGTACGCAAGTGATGATAGTGTCTTGTGATTTTGCTAATCGACCTTGATGAAAAGCTTTATGTAGTAAATATTTTCAGTTGTTTTGAGGATGTGATTAGGCTCTTTTTGCACATGTATCTATACTGATATTAGGTTTTCATCAAGCAAGGTAACTCAAACGGCAAGCCGATAATAAGACATTAGAGGATTCAATTCCAATTAGCAAAATAATTTACCTTCATTTGTTAATCCTCTTATTGAGTTGCACTGCCGGCCATCGAATTGCATGATGATTTTCCATTAGCAAGACCATAAATATTCATTCCTTTTAATAAGATGCCAGATTCTCAAAATTCTGTGCAAATATATACACCCAGAACTGCACAAGGTAATTGCATGCAGAATGATTTCAAATGTTTCTAAGACAAAACTGTTGGACTGGCTAATTGAGATGGTAATTTTATTGCATGACATGTACGGTGGAACATAATGTACTGCAGAAATATGGAATATTTCTGGAGTAACTAACTAAAGTCAGTTATGTAAAAAATGTAAAAAAAACATTTTATTTTCTCCTTATTGCACTTTTAAATCTGAAATATAACTAAACTCCTTAGTCCCGAACTTCTAAAATCTGTCATTAAAAGCATGATTTGCATTCTTTGGCTCCGCCCACTTTCTCCTATCATCCAATAAAAAAACACTAATTGCATGTCTTTCATTCAGTCTCATCTAACAACTACATATGTAAAGTATGCGTTTCAACGTCAATGCATTTGCAAAGGCTGCATTTAACAAGCGTCATGAATCGCAAGCTGTCTGTTCCGCCGCTCTCCAATAATATGACTTGTGCACTTTTCGTAACTCTCTGAAAGACAGATGGGCAGAGAGAAAGACAAGATGAATGACTGTCTGAAGGCTACAGAGACAGCTTTCGCGCAACAATGTGGGAAGCGTCGTATAAACAGATCCACATTTCTGACAGATAGATTGACAGCCTACATCGACGCAGCCAAAGAAAACATGCTCCCCAGCATCTGCCGTACGTTCTCTTCTACATTGGGAAACTTGAAATCAATCTGCTTGGATCTATCTCTGTCCTCCAGCAGCTTGATGTAGTTTTTCAGGCTATGTATGGGCAGAGTTCGGGCTTTTTTGGAACCCTTTGCCTGCAGAGCATTGATGTCTTACATTTACTTTTAGTCATTTAGCAGACGCTTTTATCCAAAGCGACTTAAAAATGAGGTAAACAGCCGGTCATGCAAAAGTGATCTACTTTTTCTGCTGGTCAACTCGAATTAGTTCTTAAGAAACGGGGCATTGTGCGATAAAGGAGATTTTGCTTGTTTTAAGAACGTGGAAGGGATTTAAGACTTAAACTGGAGTTTAAATCCACAAGACGTGTAATGCATCCAAATACCACCCAGCCACAAAAATGTACGGGGGGTTTCGTATCAAGTAAAAGTACACAACAACGTGAAGATAACTTTTGGATTTGTGTAGTATTATTCCTGGGACTGTTGTACATCCGCCCTTTGTCCCAGAGCGAGCGGGTCAATAACCTTCAGACCCACAGCAATGACACAAAACCAGGCAGATAAATGTGTGGTATATTGTACGCAGTTGTGTCCTCACTCGGCCACCCTCAGATGGCTTTTGGCTCATCGATTATCCAGCAGCAATGGAGTGGGTAATAGAGGTCACACACACGGGCAGTAACATCGAAACAGTCAGCAAATACAGACGGAAAGAAGGAGAACGCTCATATTCATCGTTTTAGTCTTACAGGCTCAGAAGAATCCGATTGCTTTGATAAAACGTTTTATGTTGATGGAGATTGTGAGGTTGTTCTCTGATGGGGGATAATGACTGTGATTTAGTCAAAGCGTTCATTCATCTCTAATGTGTTTCAGGATTGTGGTGTTTACCCAAAAAATCATATAAACACAGTGAGATGGGGCTCGTAAGCTGCTGTTGACAAAACGCACGGAAAGCTCCTTTATTTCTTGCATTGCCGAACCCCTACACTAATGTCACTGTTTCTTGGAAAAAAGCTTATTTTAATCCTTTATTAAGCCGTGTCTCACTACATTAGTGTGGTCAATGCAAACAATATGTGAGTGTTTAAAGTGGCCCCTGTCCCAATTCGCACACCAGATCTTAGATACGTGTTGCATCTCAAATATATTCTCAATTTTTCTTTTTCTGCAGAACACAAAAGGTGATATTTTGAAAAATGTTGGTATGCTAAAAAATGGTGCTGCCCATTCTATTGTATGGACAAATAATCAATGCAAGTGGGAACCGCCGTGGTTCACACACCAACATTCTTCAAAATATCTTCTTTTGTTATATGCAGAAGAACGCAAGCCATGACAAGAGGGTGTGTAAGTAATGAAAACATTTATTTTTTGGTTGAAGCATCTCCTTATGTCATCAGGACGTCCTGTGAGAAATAAATAACATCATTAAATAATGTTGTTCTGACACTAGGCCTTTACGAAACCTCCAAGAAAGGTGTGAAAATAAAACTAGACACAGAACAAAAAGATCGAAACATCTTTATACAAGCGAGGTGAAATCTCAATGATTAAAAGCACACATGCTATCGAATGCTTCGAACATGTTGGTTGACTTCCAGAGCCCTGACAACAATCTGGAGTGATAAAGACGTCGTCTGTTTGAAATCATAAAAATATGGCAAATGTCAAGAGATTCATTTTCCACATCATAATTTAAAGATAAACTGAGTGAACCACAGCAAGTCAGAAAAGTAAATGAGCACAGACAAAAAAGTATTAACAGACTCGCTGTTATTAGTTTTTTTGGGAGTATATGTTTTCCTCACTGATATCACACTTTTATCACATATGCTTTTATCACAAAGCGTTCCTTCCCTGCTCCCCACTTTCTTCTGAATGTGGTGCAATTTAAGCAAAACGTCAAAACAATGCATGCGAGGACTGCTCACAAAGAAGGTATCTGCATCCGAAGGTCACCACTTCATTCTTGTGTCTGGGAGAACTTAAATGAACACTCTCGTCACAATCGCTGTAATTTCTTCCTTTCAAAACAAAATACGACAAAATATTTCTAATCCTAATCCATTTGTCTACAATGTCTAATCCTCTTTATTGCTAAATGGCCGTGGCGCTTGATGTGCTCCCTTAGGCTACCAGCTCTGACACAATATCAGAAAGTGTGCTTTAAGACATTTGAAGGTCTTTTGGAAGAATGAAGTCCAAACCACAAGATGAATTATTAAGATCATGTGCTTGCCAACAATTCATATTCCATTGTGCTGTATTCTACTGCATTCAATACAGTCGCTTTGGATAAGCGTGCCTGACAAAATATATTTGAAAAAGTGTTACAGTGTCACTTCTTATCTCAAACACCTCAAATAGATTCAAGTACCTAAAAGTACTTTTAACTCTCTGCGTAGACAAACATCCTTGCAAATCTACTATAAAGCACCCACAAAGACATGTAACACAAACCGCACACTATTTTTGTTTTTCCGATTTTACACGAACATACAGTCTTAAAATTAAAAGCAGACAATTGTGATGTAGGAAGAGTTGGATGCACTAAAAGGAAAAATATTGAGGGTGTGGTCAAAAAGAAAAGGTCAAAAGCTTCCAAGTATGACTGTGCCGACACAACCTGAATATAGGAAACACAGGTTGCCTGTAAGCTGTTGACCTTTCTCTGTTTACTCCTGGGATGGGGAATCTGTGTTTAAACAGGAATACCATTTCGAAGAACATGTAACTGCACTGCGGGGGCAGCCAGAGGTCTTTTCTGACATCATGTTTAGGGTCTAACAACTGTCATTATTGTAGGAGTTATATTTATTCATTTAAACACACTTAGTGGTTTAGACAGAAAGTGTGTGAGCTTCTCTAAAGGACACAAGTAGGAGGTTTAATTTTCAAGCCTGTTACATTAGTCATCTAGACAAGATTAAATCACTCTTATAGAAACATTGAAAGAATGTTGAAAAAACATTGAAACTGCACATTGAAAGAACAGATTCAGAGACACAGAAGACAAAACAGCTCCATCTTATATTTACAGCAACTTTAATATCAGTTCAGTCATTTCCATATTTTAGCCAATCTTACCACCAACACAATTGTGCTCTTATATTAATGTGTTCGCTTAAATCTAAATTCCCTGTCAGTGAACAAAACCAAAGCTCACTAAATCACAAAAGCGAAGAAATTGAGCTGGAAAATTTGGTCACCGTTTGAACCTGTCAAAGAATGTTCAGTGTTACTTTGTCGCTTATTACATTCACAAAGCTTCTTGTCAAGGTTCCTTAGACACATTGTGGTGAGATCTGAAAGGATACTTAAAAAATAGACTCACACTACATTTGTATTTTTTATTAGTTCTAAAGTAATAAAAGCACAGTCACAAAGAACTGATGTTACAGTCATAAAGAAATTAAACTATAATATATAGTACTCTTCTATGATCTTATATGTTGCAATACCTTGAAAGCTCATAGAATCACAACTGGAACTACTACAAAAAATACTTTTTTAAAGTAACGTAAAAGTGTCTTTTAAGTGTTCTTTATGTAGTAAGTATATTAATGTGGTAGCAGTATAGTGAGAATGTGTATTATTTCAATACTATAGTACATTGTATTACACTACATTAACTACATTGGCCCACTTTTTAGATTATAAAGGATATTTTAAGTATACTTTAATAGTAACAGTAGAAAACTTTATAAACATATCTTTGTTTTTAACTGCAACTATACTACAAACAAATTCATAGGTATGCTTATAGCTTTAACTAGTTCAATACTTCAAGTGCATATTTAGTTTATGAAAGTACACTTTAAACTGAACTCAGATTCAATCATGTAGTATGCATTTATACCCCAAGTGTATTGCAAGTGCATTGTAATATCATATTTTTAGTTTACTATTGTACATATTATTTTTGCACTTTAAGAATGGTTTTCTTTTTAAGGATATTCCTATAATGCTGTACTTTAAGTAAATTATTACTATTATAAAGAAGATATTATCACTGCGTATACAAAAGATCAGATAAAAAAAGATCTAAAAGTATACCTTGTTATTTTTGTTTTAAAGAAGTTTGCTAATAGAACAGTTGAATAATCTTTTTTATGTTTAGGAAGAGCCTTACTGTACTATACTTAATGTTTATGAGGTGTAACGCAAAACCATACCACTGTTACATTGGACTGAGTGATTGGGTGACAATTACAGCAGAAGTGCACAAAGAACCAGACTGTTTCCCTGTCAAGATGAAAACAAAACTCACCTGTTGAGCTCATGTAAATTGACAGCGGCAAACGTTAATTTCACATGCAAGCTCACACATACCCGCAGACACACACACAAATATGCATCTAAACACACACAAATGTTTCTGATATCAGCCCAAATAATAGGGCTTCAGGGACCTTGTTATCCTGTTCTTTTCTTACACGCGACACAGAAAGCCGAGGCGGCGGCGTCGCATGGCGCCGGAGCATCTCCCTGATGAAAAGCCTGACACCTGTCTGATGGCACATCAACACACACGCACATTGCTATTATGAATTACAAATACATACCGATAATTGGGAAGTGATATAATAAGGCATTCCAAATAACATTTCACCATCACTTTTGTGAGTTGCAATGATGTTCTTCTGTAGCAGGCCATCAGCATCAAGTCTGAGCGGTGAAGATCTCAGCACCAGTTTAGGCAAGGAGGAGGGATAGTTTACAACATAACAAAAATGTAATGGGCTCTATGCATGCGTGACTTCCGCATTTCACGGTCAGAACCCTATGCAGCTTCCTGTTGGGGAGATTTAAAGGTGTAGTGGTTGATTTGGAAAGGTGCTAACTTTAGCCTGCTAGCACTGAAATTGTAATCCCACCCTCTATGCGTGCCTTCCAAATCAACACCTCCTCCAAACACATGAATATATTTCCTAAATCCACGTAACAGATTACAAACTAAATCCATTAAATTCTTCTCGTAGCATGTACATGTCCAAAAGAAAGAGAACAACCATGGTGTGATCTTTCAGTCTCCATCGTGTAAAAGATGAACCGATGTTAATTCTTACATGATCCAGAAGTTTTTACGTCACTGCTTTTTCAAAAACTGACTTTCGTTTTTGTAAATTTACTTATTCTTCGGGAAAGTCCATTCTCCCAACATTGTCAGTGAATGGGATGTGCACACACTGAATGAGATGTGTGGTCAGGACATTAGCTCTCTCTAATTGCAGTTTTATCTCCTGCTGCAGGACCGAGCGTCTGATAACCTGCAGAGCAAAGATCACGTCCCACAGAACCTCCTGGATTAGCACTCGCATGAAACTCCACTAATTATAAACCATACTCACCCTTACATAAAAAATACATATAACACACTAAACCAATACACAGATCTATTTCCTATTTTTCTATTTGATTTAATTTTTTATTCCAAATTAAATAAAACATAACATTATAAATATTCAAAACAAATGTTATAATTTTATATATTTGGATTAGTTGTTGATGACATACAAATAAGATTTCTTTCTTAAAAAAAATGTAAATCGTTATTTTTAATGTAAACTAATGTAAATGTAAATGCAAACTTAACAGGAACAACAATCAATACGAGTTTACACCATGAACCTCGCTTAGGCCTACTTTTAGGAATTAAGCAAATAGTTGATTGTGATAAATTATTTGAACCGTTGTAAACCCGACAGCCTCTTAGATAAGACGGCTTTGTGTTTTTTCCAGGCAGACGGTTGAAGAACAAAAAATGCACGTCTCCCGAAAATCCTGTGAAATTCAACCAATCAAATGCTGACTTCATACATGCTGAAGTGATGCCAGAAATGCGTGCCTTGTACATCGGATGTTTAACCTATGGCCAAAGGGCGAGACGTCTTAGGCTTCGACTAACGTTTACCAACTTCTTTTTGACAAATGTGAAGAGACAAGAAAGAAAATGAAGGGACAGAACATGCAGCATCATTTTCAATGAGAAAAACCCCTCCACCCACATGCCAAAGATCTGTGCCAGCAAGTTTTAATGGATCTGCTAAACGCTGAGCAGGGCCATTGTTATAGGCGTCTCATTATTCAGAAATCAATAGTGGAGAATTGAGAAAAATCTACGGGTTTATATCAAACCAACCAGCATATGCTTGTTTTCAGAGCAGCGTTTTGAAAAGAAGAAACACTTCATCACAAAAAAGGGACATGAATTTTCTTTTCTATTTTAAAAAAATGACAGTTTAAATCACCCCAAATTTTGCTCTTAACAGCATGAGAGTAATAAGCACAATCATTTCCATTTGCTGAACAGAAAGCCAGCATCACACTTTTCTAATCAGAAGTCATCTAGTTTCCCTTCCTACTCACACCATAGTGTAAAAATAATCGCAGCACTTTTAGACCGATCACGTCATCAATTCGGGACGTCAGCAATGTACATTTGTTAGCAAAGTCGAGAGAGAAAAATAAGAAATAAGGAGAGCGTGCTTCTGAGTCAGAGTCAGATGCTCCAATGTGGCAGCATTTCTGACAGTTAGATGATCCCTCCCGGGACAAACCTTCCAAATAAAATCATACAGCAACTCATTAAAAAGAGCTCACCCTCGTAAGCCAAAGTGGCTGCGACGTATCTGCTTTGGGTGTCATCTCTGTTATTTGGGGTACAGGCTCCTCCTCAAATTACATCTGGGGCTTGTCTGACTTTGAGTGGCAGGAAGTCTTGGTAATCGGGTACAGGCGGATTTCCACAGACAGCTCATCAGGAGCAGGCAGCATCCGAGCGGGCCGAACATTTACTGCACTGGTGCCCATCTGCTTCAGATAGCCTGAGAAGAGGACAATTAGACATGCTTAAGTATAAAAAAATATAATTTAGCAAAAACAGATGCGATTACGAAGCTCACTTTTACAGAGCTCCCAGGAGCTTTAGAGATGTTATGAAATTTTAATGAACGTGCATTTGAAACCGGTCCTGCTGTTTTCTTAAAAAGCGATGTAGTAAGAAAAAAATCTCAGAGCTCATTTCCACATTAGCTTAACTGAATTCAACCAACAATTATTCATATTCAAATAAGCACAAATGAGTTTCGAATCTCATTTGCACATATTTCTCTTCTGTATTGTCATATTGCTTTTCAACAAACAAACAAACAAAGTGAGACTGCCAGCCGGCAGATGAATTGAAAGATAGACAAGGATCCTGAAAGAAAGAGGATAAACTGTAAAACTCATGACAGTAACAGAGCACCACAACAGACCATGAATATCACAATGGAAAAAAAATTTTACTTATGATTTAAGAAGGAAGTAATAATGATTTTTACAGGGGTTGACCGATTTTAAAGTAGAACTTGCAAAGCAGACTGCTGCCATTAATATAAAGAGCTATTATTATTTATTTAAAATTAAAAAATAATTTAAATTATTTTATTTAAAATGAGACATAAGTGTGCAAATATGGACTGTTTTGAAAGATAACCACACTCTATCAAAGGTTTGTTATAATAAATATTTGTGAAGAAATGGTTATGGTTTTTAAAAAGTGGTTTTATATGTTTCTACCTTTACTAACTACAGTAAATGAATCCAAGCCCCAAAACCTGATTTTTGCTCCCAAACTAATCATAACACTCCAGACAGGTGGGAGAATATTACAAGTGGGTCAAAAACAGTGATTTTCAACCGGGGGGGGACGTGGCCCAAAAGGGGCCCCCGTTGACTTCCAAGGGGCCTTTTATTTTAAAATTAGACAAAATGAGCATTGAACTACATTTAAAAAACAAAAAAACAAGATTGTTCATATTATTTGGGGATTTTTATTATAATTAAAAGTTTTTCCAGTTAATGTCAAGCTCTAAAATATTCTATTGGGTCGAAATGTTTGTGTTTGAGTGTATGTGAGTGGGGTATATCTCACATCTACATGTACCTTTTTGAACTCCACCAAACTTCTCTCGACTATGTATCGCATCCCATTCTCTAACGCACCATTACCCAGATGTTCTCATATAACAACTTTGATTACTTTAAGATCAGACAGCTCTGTAATCGGTTTCTATCTTTGCTCAGCCAATCAGGTGCTCAGCCATCAACAAATCAGTGTAAAAACTCCCTATGACATTTACACAAAAACAAGAAAATTGCAATGTAAAACAAAACAAAAAGGTCTAGCCTGGCAGATATCGAGGACTGTGACTTTAAAGGTGGGCCGGGGGTCTGTTTTCTATATTTCAACAAAAACTCCGTCCAACTCATTTCTTGTTTCTGATTCAAAGATGAATTTTAACATTCAGAACAATTACATGTGTCGCTTTTGAGGCTCTGTAGCTCGGCCAAGACATCTTAAAGTATATTCAGTTTGGTTGCAGTTAAATGCTCGATTTGCTTGCACACAATCGCACATGTACGGCGATTCACTTAAGCGGCAGGCGAGGCAGGACTAGGTGCGATCGGGCGCAGATGGAGATGAATGGGTGTTTTAATGAGTGCGGACGTGCCCACTTCACTACCAGTGGCATTCTGGGAAGGGAGAGACTGGAGAATACACAGAGTCACACATTTACTGTATACACACACATGAATGGTCAATTCCCCATCGTCAAGTTTGAGTGGAAATGTATATAAAACATATTTTAATTCATTTATTATTTATTCAGCATAACTACTGTATCTACTGTAGTATGCATTCACTCTTAGACTTTCAGAAACAATAAAGTTTCTAACAACAATCACCATCCAACCCTACGGTTTTTTCTTACATAAAACAAAAGTCTAAGAGTGCCCCCTGCAGGTCTCTGACTGCATTATATGTTGTTCACTCTTATGGAACTATTGGTTTCCAATTGCCCAGTATCTCCCTTCCGGCTTTGTGGTCCAGCAAGCATTACAGATCACCTCTCGCTGTACACTATCATGCGGTATGGAGGTCACATCCATCATGCGAGTCCCAGCGTGACCCTGAGCTCTGGATTTCTGTTCTGGGATTAATCAGATGTCTGACCTACAGTTCACCACAGAGGTTTCTGCACATTCCATTGTTTGCCATCTCCAGATGAGAACACCCATGACCACAGCCAGAAAAAAACAAAAGCTCTATGGTGCACGGCCAACGACCTCATCCGTTCCCATTTTTCACTAGCTCGGAATTAACAGAGCCAGGGAAAGAAAGGAAAGACGTTCTTGTGGGAGCTCATGCAAATCCAGCCATCGGGACTTGGAGAGTGTTGCTGTTTTTCAGCTGTGCTGATAACAACAGTTTTCAGCAGAGAGAGATTAATACATCACACAGATGGAAAAGCAGGAGAATTTTATTGGGATGAATCAGGTTTAGCAGGTGTGGGCCGTTTGCGATAACGCTTTGCAACCAAATCTAACGGCCCGGCGGGGGTCGATTCGTCACAGGACCTGGGCGGGGATCAAGCCGGAGAAGCTTCTGAAATAATGAGGACAGATGCATGATGATGAAGAGCCCGAGAAAGATGGATTTGTGAAATATTGAGCCCTGGAGATATATGAGAGGCCGTTTGAATCAGCCAATACTGATTCATTCTTTGAAGAGTTTGGAATGGCTGAATAGACAATAAGGAATAATAATCTGCAGCGTTTAATCACCTAGGACAGTATCATGTGCATTACATCCAGTTTTAATAAATATAAAATGAATAAAAGACGAACAACACGATTTTGATGCAATGCTATGCAATTCTCAACCGCACCAGTAGATGTCGCTAATTTCATACACTGGATCTTTCATCATATATAGAACCATCACATTTCCTGTAAATATATTTGATCATATAATATAGCTTTATCATAATATGATGTCCAGTGAGAAAACTAAAGCAAACCACACACAGATGTATAGATTTCAGATGGCCTCCTGGTAATATAATCTCTCTCCATGCATCATATGCTTCTTAGTCAGATTACATCTGCATGAATCGGTATGAAAATCCCAAATCCATCTTGTACCGTATTTCCCAGAGTTCCAATTTATAATACTGTAGTTTTTGTGTTCCAAGGACCAAAACAGTGTAGCTCAACTTTATACAGCTACAGTACAAAAATGAAGCATGTTCTACACCTATCAGTGAAGAGACAATCATTCAAGTCTTTTTAGACAACATCAAGGAACAACTCTGACAGCAGCAGGTGCGATAGATAGCAGACAGATTTAAAGCATGAGGAACAGCAGGAAAGCCACTTGCAGCTATTCTTAAGTCATGTCAGACTTTTATTGATCATCCACATACAAAACAGGCCTGCCATGGTGTCAGTCCTCACTTCTGTTGCTTTGGATCTAAGAAACAGCCCCATGCAGAGCATCAAACCACATTTTTTTAACAGTACGTCTACATTATGGCTTATCCGAGCATTAGTAATGTCAGTCATCTGCAACCTGGGGTTCTGTCATTTATCCTTCTCATCCTGTTAAATCTACAGGCTAAATAAAATGGAGGTGAATCGTAAGACACCTCAATAAGACGGAAGTTAATTGGATGATAGTTTTTGAGATAACTGGATACACATCTAATCAGTCCCTTCAGGGGCTTTTAGATGCGTGTTAGATATATAAAGATGACCTCTTCCGGTTATTTACAGCTTCCTCACTAAACTCTGATCAATATGTAACTGACTTCCAGCATGAATTAAAAATGCTACACAAGACCGAATAGCTATAAGCAAGCATGTTTTTAGCCAATCACTTGCGCTGTAAATGTCATGTGGTAAATCACTTGAACTTTTTGCAGCAGGGAGAAACAGTTGGTTTCAGGCTGTTAAGGGCACTTCAAGAACAGCTACTGGTGAACGTCTTCTAATGGGATTTTTATGATGATTGCAGAAAAATCTATAGAAAAGAATGGCATACTGGACCAGAATTGATAAATGTTAAGACTATCAGGCCAAAGCCCGATTCCCCGATGAGTACAGACAGTGATTTATATCATAACGCCATGAAATCACATTCACTTCATTACTTACAGCATGCTTTCCATATGTCAGCAGTTTGCAATGTGGTGTTAATGATGCATATTTGATCAAATGTAGAAATTGTGCAATGTTGTTATGAACATGCATGTATGCAGCATCCCATATGCTAAACAAGTGGAGCTACAGAAATGTAAGACCTATTTTCATAATAATAATAATAATGATACTAATAAGGATAACAATAAAACTTTTCCACTTAGAAAGTAACTGGGATTGCAGTTTAAAAATAACAGGTAAATAAATTGTCTGTTTTCTAGAGGATTCTACAAGTAAGAAAATAAAAATTCAATCCAATTTATCATATCTGTGTATTTATTGACTTGATAAATAGCCACATTAAAAGCAGGATAATTTGCATCCAGACAGTGACCATTGCAAAATAAACCCCTTTAGTGTAACATTACCCATCCTGATCACCCCATCAGGCCCATCTGACAAATTTTATTCCATAATCTCACTTTCTCAGGTCCTTTATTTATTTTCACTAATGCAATCGGCCACTTTTGCTAAACTTCTCAGTATTGTAAACAACCACTTTATCACAGCACATCCAAAGTCTAGACATAACATAACTCAGCTTGGCCTTATCATGAGGAGTATATGGACATACACACACTCAGACACATTAAATATTCATGCCCGTATTGGAAAGGGATAAACACAGTTAATGGACAAAACAGAGCAGTTTGAATTATTCATTAAGTATTGTACATGACCACAAACAGTCAAGCGCTGTTTCTTGCATTTGGTCTCCACCCCACTTAGTAGATTTATAACCTGAAGCAGAAAACGTATCATGGTCTGATAAGAGTGTTTGCAAAGGTTTATCAAACAAAAGTCAGTTTTAACAAACCAATTATTTATTATACTTCCTGCTACATGTAACCTTAATGGTCTTTCTGCCATTTAATAGATTTTAGAGAGACAACAGGAAATTGTGGGAAACGACACAATGTAGACTAGATTTAAAGTTGCATCTCCTTCGCAAAACGGCAGGCCACAGCTCTCACATATTTGAAAGAAAATGTGGGCATGAGTCTTAGTCATTTAAATTTGTGGTTTCTGGATGGTTACTTACCGGAAAAACTGTGATCTTTATGTTGATGGCTGTGGCTTGGTGAGAAAGTGGACATGTCACATTGTCAAGTGGATATCATAGAAGAAACACAGATGCCATGTTCCTGACAATCACTCTGAGGAAGTGATCGAGACGTGTATTCTGGTTCTGTGAAATAAAACATACTTTTCTGCTGCAATAAGAGGGAAATTCCTAATGGGGTAAAGAGATGGATGACATTGAAGTGCCTCTAACAAGTGTTATACTTCACTATGGGACCTTGATCAAGAAGACCTCGAGAAAAAGAGAAAACTAGGGGAAAAAATTAATGTGAGCTCTTTAGAATTCTTTTCATGTCCTTAGAGGAACCCCTAGGGGAGCTATGCAATACCATTGTCTAATGTAGCACATCAAATTCGAGCCAGTAATGCAAGCTAAGCAGAAAGCATCGATCCCAGAAGTCTGCGCTACATGTTCAATGTCAATGAGGGAGATTTGCAAGGGAAACAAAACAAATAATGATTTCCTGAGATTATATATGTATATAATGACTTGACAATCTTTTTTTTAAACCTTTAAGAAAGTCATACAGGTTTGAATCGACAACAGGGAGACTAAAGGATGTCAGAATTTTCATTTTGGATGAACTGCTCCTTTATTATCATCCTCTTTTGATTTTCTCACAGACCATCAAACAAAGTTATTTTTATACCAAGCATTCAATAAAATGTTTAACTATATGGCTTTAAATAAAGATGCAGTTAAGATTTTAAAAGATTAGAGTTCAGTAGCTAACACCTTTCTCATTCCCTGCTGTTATAACCTTCAAAGTATTGACTGTGATTTGCAGATTTACGCAGATGAGAAAATACAGATGTGTCTGTTGCTTTATCATTATTAAAATTCTCTTTGCACTTTAACGCATAAGAAAACAGACAACTTTATATGACATCTACCACAATATTTTGTGTGACCTTTACTGCTTCCTCAACACTATCAAAAGTGCAACAAACCAATGTTCCCAAGGACAGGAGCTTTTACAGCCCATTCTTGTCCATTCACTGTTCTAGAGGGTTTCAGATTATTACATCAGTTAAAAAATTGGTTTCTATAAGCAAGATTTTTCAACAGAAATGAATTATTATATAATTAGTGTGACATCCTTGCGAAAGCAGCTTTACATTATAAAATCTGAGTAAAAATCGAATTCATAAAAGAAATCCACTATCATTCTGACTGGAAAATTTCACATTTCTGTGGGCAGGGTGTTAAGTAATATTGGTATAATGGAAGGCAGCAAGAAAGTAAAAAACATTAAACAACTACCAAGGTTTGTAATTGTGGTTGCTTATTCAAATTTATTGCATAAATTATTGCCAACCCAACCTGAGGATGATCAAGAAGACCGAGGCATTCTGGGATGGACGGGGTTGACAGGGCTTCCTTCATTTAGAACAATTGCATTAAATTTCTGTACCACTGATCTTTAGACACGCAATTAATTTTTAGATTAACACGCAGCAGCTGGTGGTCTAGACCTTCATATGATTGAGTGATCTTCGAAAAAAAGGAAAGATGAAAGACCACCAATTAGATTAAAAGGTACAGGCATGATGTTTTTGATGATAGTTTCTCAGAAAGCTAAGAGATAACCTTGAACACATCATGATTAGTTCAATTGGTTATCAAATATGCCTGGGTGCATTTGTGTCGGTTTGTTTTGATGCATTCGTTTGATGAAAAATGTTTGGTAACCGGTGGTGTTGGTACTATAACCTATCAGTAGTGAACTTATCTTGGCTGTGTGTAAATCAATCCAATAAAAGGCTACGTGCCATCAATCAGAATTTTATTGGACAGATGAAAGTCCAGTGAAAAACCAAGCCCCGATACTAAAGAAAGTCACACACAAAGTACGCAAGCAGTGTTTAAAATGCAGCCATTTAAAAAAAACATATATTTTTGGAGCGATGGAACCCAAAGTCCTAAAATCCCTTTATTACTTGGATGCAGTGATTGACCAATCAGCATCAGGTATGTCAGTGAAAAGACCTGAACGCCTTGATGTAAATCACAAGTTTTACATATAAGGAATTCATTGATGGCAATACTCGGGATAGATTTATTATTAAATAAATTTACCTAAAAATACAGTTGAGTTAATAAGTTAAAGTCAGGTGAACTCAAAAGCACGGCTTGTTTGTGGTGCACATGTGTAAGAGAGCTTCAGCCTCTAGAGTCTAGACGCTATTTGAATTTTTCAAGGAGTATTTGTGAATCCATTCTAACATTATAATGCTTTGAACAACCAAAACGTGTGATAGATAAAGTCAAGAAAAATAGAATTTAATTTGTCATCAACAACCAGGTCATTCTGGTTAAACTAGATAAAGGTGCTACAGTGCCATCTACTGAGACAACGTTGAAATTACACCTGAATATTCAAATGTAGCGCCTTTATTGTTAGTACATTATAAATAGTAATGAGTTATTTTGGCTTTCACAGAGGGCCACACATAAAATCTAGGCCATTTTTATGTATTTTCTTCGTTTAACCACCATATTGTCTGCCAGCACAACCATTGTTTTACAAGAGTTTGTTTGCATCAGCCCAGAGCTTACTTCATACATGAGCATATGAATTTAAGCCAGTACTTCTCTTTTATACCCAAAGAGAGGATCAAACGAATGATAATTTACCAGGGTAACAGCTCACAGCTTGTATTTCCCACGACACCATTAAGGGGCAACTTCCGGTTAAGGGGTCAGAATCTGCCACTTCGGATCAGGTGGGTTGTACGTTTAATATCGTGATACATAGCCGATGTTAAATCATGTGTTAATATGATTTAAAACAAGTTCTGTTGTATTTACAAGCATTCACTCAATGAACGATGTTCCCATTCACAATGTGTTATTGTGAACCCTGTTACACAACCCTGCTGAAAAACAAACACAAATTCTAAGAAATTCCAATCCATATAATGATATTAGTAATGAAAACTATAATGACGACTGTGTGGCAACGCAAGTGGTGATGTGTTGGGTTTTATTGGTGGCATGTTATCTGACAGATGGGGACCAATAGAGCACCATTAATCCTACTGGAATGGGGCCACAACACATAATGGAATTTTGTAATGGTTTTAATGGTAAACAGCTGATGATTCATAATGATTCTTGTAAGGAAACCATTGTTTGTTTCAGCTGGGAAGCCATCGAATAGAAAACGGTTCGGCACATAGGTGTGCAACTAGAAACTTAGCCACCATTGCAATACATCCAGTGTGAAAGATTTGTGGGATGTATTATGCTTTAGAAAGACATAAAAGGTGACATGTCAAGGTCATTGTCGATGTTCAGTTGTTGTTGGTTTTATTGTTGTTAATACATTTCTCTTTAATGCTTGAAGATAAACAGATGACATGTTGGTGTCTTTCAAACACGTTTACACATACACGTGTCCTTGACAGGGTCATAGCTAAGTCTCTTTCAGCACTGCTACACTAAATATGCAAAGGTGGGACCAACACCTGAATTTTAAACTGCTCTGGTACACAGGCAACATCACTGAGCTTCTCTGTTACCTGTGCACCTTCAGTTCTGGCTCTCTGAACATGATGGATGAAGCCAAGCTGATGTGCTGTCACATGCCCGATCCAGCCTAATGATAAATAAGGTTTGAACCGCTTCTGTTTATTGTTAAAGAATAGTTGTTTGTTGACATACTCTTTTTCATTCACATACAATTGCTTCTCTTTCTGCTATAAATAGAGTTCAACCTTTGATTTAATATCTTCAAGTATCCATAATAAAGGAACAGATCACATAAAGCCATCTGTTTCTTTGTTTCACCATAGCCAGCAGACAAAGAAACGGTCCTCCGGTGGGGTGGACTGATAAGTTGTGTGTTTGTGTGATAAAAATAGTTTTAGAAAGCAGTAAAAAATATGTTATATACGTTATAAAATGCAGCTGGACATTTCCCCAGATGTGTATGTAAATTATTGTTTTAAAATCTTTTTAATTTCTATTATCTGTCAGAGTTTAAGTGCCATGACTCTCCACTAGAGGGCAGTGGGTGAACATCAAACTACAAAAATGTAATTCATTGAAAATTCATTTTATAACATCATGCATTTATATAAAATGTATATAAAAACTTTTTAATAGTCATTTCTTGGTTACCACAAGCTGCTTTCGTGAGAAACTTTAATTTGGACATTATGTTTTTTTTCCTTGATTTATTGTCAATTATCTTAATTACTATTTTATAGCTGCTGTCACTTCTCTTTCTTTCATGGTTATTTTTACTCATGAATCTTTCAATTGAAATTCTATGTTTTATTTTGGTAAACAAAGAAAGCTCAAGCTAATCATTCATAAAGTACTGTTACCGTAACTACACATTTAAATATATTGGCTCCTGTGAGTCTGATAGATGGAATCTTCATAGACTTCTCATCCCATTACAGGGTGCAATTGAATAGCAGCATCACACGAATGATTTGAATCAATCCAATACCAACTAATCTTTAAGTTGGATTGCTATATGCAGCAGCAGGTTTGTGCAAGTCCATCTGCTTTGTAGACATTCTGAGCTGTACCCCTAAAGATTCCCACATCTTACAGTTTTTCCAGGTCTCAGCTTGCTGTTCACATGATCGGCATTGTTTCTGGCCTCTCTGTAGCACCCCACTCATATTAAGGATAAATGTGTCTGTTGGTGACCTAGTAAGACTAACAGCCGGCCAGCTTGTGCTCATTGTGTCAGAGTAGCAAAAGGGGCCCACAGCTACTGCTAGTGTCTGCTCACACTCACGCTTATTCTCATCAGACAGAGCTCATTGTACACCAAGAATGTTCGTCTTTGTCTTCGGCGACTCTGAGCAATATTCCTTTTACTGTTTTACAACCCCCATCCAACATCATTGGTTGACACCCTTTTCCAACAAGCTTAAATTATGAGCTTGTGGGCACGGAAATGTCATAAATTTGTGAAACAAGAAAAACTGTTTATTGTGGGATACAAGATTCATTGCTAAAGACCAATTAACAATTGTCAAAGTGAAACAAACTTGAATTCATATTCTGAAAGGGAAAAGTGTACATTTTATTTTAAAGTAATTTAACATTTTTAGTGTATATTTCACAAGTTTACCTGCTAGTCGAAGGAAGGGCTCAAAACCAGGACTTGAGCTCTAAGCTATTTAAGTTTTTTACTACATAGAGAATTTGATTTGACTGGTGATTTTTAACACTTACCATTGGTCAAAGTTAATGGTCAAAACTTTATGACTTTCTTTCTTCTACAGAACACAAAAGAAGATATTTAGAAGAATGTTGGTAACGGACCGAGCAATAGCGGTACCCATTCACTTGTATTGTATGGACACAACACCAATGCAAGTGAATGTCTACCGCCGTTGTTCGTTTACCAACATTTTTCAAAATATCTTCTGTTGTGTTCTGCAGCAGAAAGAAAGTCACAGGTTAGAAATATGAGTATATGTTAACAGAATTTTCATTTTTGTTTGATCATCTTAACTCTGAATGCAAAATGAGTGAAAGCTCCTATTTGTGTAGCTTTTTGAGAAAAGGTGTGCTTTAACTTTTCTTAGTAATTTATGATTAACATCAGGTACACCCACAACAAAAAACACTAGGAACCTTAGAAACCTCATAGCAACTCCCTGGCAACCTCCCACAAAGCTGTATGTGCTGTTATTTGCACACAGTTTGTTCGTTTCTATGATTTCATCCCGTGATTCACATTTAATTTGAGATTACAAAGAAAGATTATAATGCCACTCTAACTTCAGGCCCAATATGATTTACAGTTAGAGTATTTGATAAAGAAACCATAATAAGGTCATAAATAAAAGTACAAAGGCGTTGCCGCGTATCAAAATTCAGTTTGAGATGCCAGACTTTCATGTCAAGAGTTTCAGTCCAATGCACAGAAAGACAGGCCCAGTGGAGGACAGAGAGTGAGTGATGTGTGTTAGGGATCTTAAAAATGAGAGAATCCAGATCAACCCAAAGGTCCAAAGCTGAGAATTATTTATTTAATTCAAAACTTATTCAAAAATTCTAAATAATTATCACTTTGAACATGTTTTTGTTAAATAATTAATATGTTTAAAAAAAATTAACCGAAGCAGTGAACATTACCTGTGTTTCTTTTTCATGTGTTTCCTAGCTATATTTAAAATAAGCATATTTTAATGGAAAGCTATATAAATATATGACATATTAATACGTGGATATAAATATATCAAAATGTATTTGCCTTTATTTTACTAAAAGCAAAAATATATAGGTTACCAACACGCACTTAAATGTATACATTTAGCTTGACACAGTCCAATGTGCGCACTGAAAACTGGAAGAATGTTTCAAATCGTAAGTTTCAATATTTAGAATAACACTAAAACCACGTGTTAAAAAACATAAAACTATAAGCAACCACTGTTATAAACTTACTTCACTACTATGAATTTAAATTTAGTTTCATCATAAATCAGAGATTTAATTGGCCATTATTCTAGCCTCAGATGTTAATGCGCGTCCCCTTGGACAGAAGTGCTGCTTTGATGTATGATGTATTGTGCATACGTTCATAAGATGGTTAAATTTTGCCTTCGTCATCAGGTTCATATCCCCCTAAGTTACACCTCAATCGCCGGCAATTACTCGAACTCTGAACGTGTTCCAGCTCCAGCAAGCGTTTAATAAAAAATCCCTGCTGCACTAAAACTGATATCATTTAAAATTCTTCTTCTTCTGTGCATCTGGAATATTTCATCCGCTGAGAGAGAAGTTTTCGCTCAAAGAACTCTGGGCTGAAGTTAATTTAACCTTCCCCCGGGTGCAGCCCTCGGAGGCTTGCGTCTCTTTTCCTCCGCTTGTCTTGTAGTTTTGTGAGGGTGGAGGAAACGTTGATGTGGCTGTGGGGCACGAGATTCTGTAGGAGGTTAATCTAATATCAAATGAGAAAATCTCAGAGGGAAATAGTGTTATGTTTACACCCTGTGGCAGAAGACGCACGCGCGCTCGCTGAAGCAAAGACCCATAGGCGTCAGACTATACTCAAGGTGTTCATTTTGTCAGCACTATAATCACAACATTCATCAAATGCGTTATTGTCATCAAGGTTTCCTTCATCAATCAGATCCCCCTGGCTAGCAGCAGAGGTTGTCTTTTGAATCACACAGCAACGACGTCCTCAGGATAGACAGATTTACTCATCACACTCTTTTTCTTTGCGTGAGATATCTTTCTCTGAAAGATTTTGGAGGGTAACTGGCAACCCTTAAGAATCTATTTTAAGAGTGTTTGCACGCCTGTCCTAGTGTTTGAGATTTCAAAACTGATTATTCAATGCACATGAAGTTTAGCCTACTCCAAAACATACCACGTTGTAACCGTGTTTATTTGATTTTAGGACAATGTTTGAACCATTTTAACCTAAAACAATTCTTACATTAAATCCCTTATTCTTATAGGGCTAACACTGTAACCCGATTGCAGTGTTATCTTGCAACTCAGAAAATGCGAAATAGAAGGACCCAGAAACTTTGTTTTGGTGAGCCTTTTTTCTGCAAGCATGTGAGAAATCGGGCCGTTCAGATTTTGCTCTTCTTGTGAAATAGAAAGAGGTCTTATTTTAATATTTCCGCCCATTAATCTGCATGTTTACACCCACGGCATGGCCATAGCAAGCACTATATCAGTGTTTCCCGACCCTAGTCCTCAAGGCACAGCTTGCAAAGAATTTTTTAAATGTCTCCCTTATGGACACCTTTCTCGCCGATGTCACACTTATGTCAGGGCACTAGCTGGAGGCAAAACAAAGAGAAAACTAGAGGCGGCCAATACAAACCAGCACAGATTTGGCTACTTAAGGAGTTTAAAATATCTTCTTGTTGTGTTGTCAAGTTGCACAATCGACAGAAAACAGTCTCCAGTTTGATATTTACACATTCCCCTGCCTATGTAAGACAACAACACTGACGACAGCTGTATGAATTAAACAATGGAAGTCGATGCTGGCCAATGTTGTTTGGTTACCAATATTCCTCAAAATATATTTTTTAGTTTGGTTAGGTTTGGAATGACATGAGGGTGAGCAAATAAACTGATATTCTTTTCATCACTTTAAATTGTAATTATTTTGATTTGGTTAGTAAAAAAACCTATAGCCTTAGGTACTATTTAACTTTTACTTTTGCATGCCAAATAATATAATTTACAACAAATTTTTGATAAGTTTTTGTATAATTTGCTAATTAATTTAAAGGACTTTGTCTCACAAAGACCTTCAAGTTAAACAGAAAGATGTGTTGACTGGTTAAATCCACAACTCTCGTGAGACACAGTTGCCAATCTTTTCCTTTTCTTGCCTTAAAGACTCCCAGTTACACAGCCAGCCTGATAAAATTATTCCCTTGCTGAATTCAATTTGGAGTACAGTAGAACGTGACAGACTGCGCAGCGGCATATTGGAGTTTCCGACCCAATGATGTAGACCGTGAAGGCTCTTCTCAGATGATAAATCAAGGTTTATTTAATTAGGACACATAACTGTTAGCTTGTGACATGGGTACAAAATAATATCGACACGTTAAAACTCACAAGTGCTAGGATAAATTAAACAAAAAGGGTCACAAAAACAAAGAAGGACAATGGTGCACAATTGCTTGTGAGCGCTACATGCTGGGTGCATTTGAGAGTGTACAAAACAGATAGACAAACAGGATAATGATGGAAAAATGAGAATTTGAAAATCAAATAGAAACTGGGAATATTCAGTCTCTATATTAAAATTCCCCCGGATATTTTGCTACATGTTAATGGTTATGTGATATATGAGGGGAAGGTATGGCAGCAAAGTCATTAAAAAGAAAGAAATCGGGTCAAAAAATCGATTTCTTTTTTTTCTGTTGCTCTCTGAAAGTGGGATGCGTAAAAGTAGCTGCCGACGAATAAATACACATTTTGCTTGTAATCATTTCTATTTGATGCGATGGGTGGGGGTGATAATTTCGGAATAGATGTGTCATCTTTATTAAACACAATGTGTAAATCGTGCTGAAACACGAAAAATGAAGCTGTATGGCTTGAGATGAAAGAATGCGCTCATGCAGAATGTATATAACATGGTTAAACACCAAACCAGCGCTACCATGGAGACAGTAACTGCAGTTTTACTCTAAACAGATCGGCAGAACATGACCGTCCAGATGGAAAACCCCTCGTTCTGCAGTTTAAATATCACTTCCATATTTATCAGTCTGAATGCGAGGCACGTGCACATCCTCTTTCCATTCAAATGGTAAAAATGAATGAAAGAACTGACAGATGGAGATTCTTTCTTATATTACAATCCATTAGACACTTTGAAAGTGAGCAATAGCTGAGAACACATTGTGGGTAACTATACAATTTTTACATTCAGGTTTCTTTTCTGAAAAGACATAAAAGAGAATTTTAAATAGATAAATCTACATGTGGCTGTTAAATCAAATATTGTATTTATGCAGGAGCTACACAGTTTTTAGTTTACTCTCCATCTTCACCTGCCTCGTATCTCCAATGTCAATATGTCTGTTTTCACGGGGATTAAAAATGCTGTGCAATGCACCACAATAAAAATAAAAACGGAATGAACTTGTACGTAAAATCACACATCCACCTGCAAGACCGAATGTGAATTTCCTTATTAAAAGGTGCGGGGGATTCAATCCAATCTATTGGTTATAAATAGATTGACGCACAAGGCCTCTTACACTCAAGTAGGTGCTAGTCTGATTGTGACAGTCGTCTCATTTTCTCTTATCCGGAGGAAAAGTGAGACTTAAGGAGTGGATGGACTACTTCCGCTCCAGCTCTGGCAGTTATATGCTGGTTCATCCACAAGCAGCTTCAAATGGTGAGGCAACGGGGACTGCAACCCCTGTGGTCTTACATTGATCTTTAGCAGCTAAAGTGAACGATCTTACAGTGCGAGTCATCAAACTCTCTTTATATATTCAGAGACAGTTCTCCGCAGCCCAATACAGGGTGCAGCAATAGTACACTATAAGATATGCATTGTTATTTCTGTACCGCTAAACACTTGAGAGAGCTGTGTTAGGTTAGATAAAGCCATTCCATGAATAATCCAACATCCCTTGCTTTTAAAGGTGACCCTGAACTCATATGAGTTCCGAGAGCAAAAACAACAGTTTTGTGTAGACTTTGTTAAATCTCTCGTACATTTAAATTCAGAGGCTGAAAATAAGTTAGACGTGGCGGGTGTTTGTGTTATATTCGCTGATATCTACAGAGACTGTAAAACAATAACAATGAATTGGAGACAGATTTAAGCAATAGCTCACATTTAACACAGAATTAGCTCAACACAAAGAAATTGAAATATCATTAAAAGCAGCTTGACAGCAAGGTCTAACACTGGATTCTACACCTGCAATTTTTGAAGAATGCTGGAAGGACAAAAAGGACATTCGGACATGCCGATGTCTCCATATGTTCCTGTGAAGGAGAAATCAACCCTCCCATTTGGTACACACTGAGATGGAAAAGATGAGACTCTCCCGGCGGAAGTCATAGCAGACGGATTGGTTTTATGCGATTGATGGGGCAGCCGAAAATCTACTGCACAAAAAAGCATCAGAGGCCCGTGATCTAACAGGTCAGCCAGATAATCTGCACGATGGGGAGAAGGGAAAGACACCTGTGCTGTGAGTTATAGTGTCTATTGTGTGGCGACCTGCATGCCTATCATGCCAGGCTGAATGAACTTCTGTTCCCAGCTGCGGCCGCCCCCCACCTGTCCGTCTCATCTGCAGATATGCACACACACCTGGCGGACCCGCCCGCTTTATCTCTACCAGAACACAGCCTAGCCCAGCTCTCTCAACACAACCTATTTACAGACGTCCATGTACACGATACCCTCTGTTATTACAGAATATTGGATGGATAACTGGACAACTTGAATTTATCCTCATTTTTAAAGGAATATCGCACCCAAAAATAAAAATCATTTCATCATTTACCCAATCGCTGAATCGACACTTAATTTTCCATTATATTGGATTGAAGGGGGACTGGAGCTTCATCAAAAAGGACAGTTATGCAGTTGGGCAGATGATGACATCATATTTATTTTGGGTGAGCTATCCCATTAAATATTCTGGAAAAACCAACAGAATTAGACACATAAACAAAGACATACAAATATACAATATACAAAGGAAACGCTTTTGCTTCTATGAAGTCAAACTTCCACAATTCCAGTCTTTACATTCAAATGGCAGATCTATGTCCACATTCCGTCCCGTGCCAAGATGACATCGTGATGACCATTTGTCTGCATTCCGCTGTTCAATTCTCTGTGCGTTGTTTGTTCTTGATAAACACAGAAAGACAGAGCGAATCAAAGAGGATCTTTTTAATGAGATATGCTCAACATCTGTTGGTTTGTAGGCATATCTCAAGAGGTCCGTCCAACAGAGAGATAGACAGAAAAACACCCTGATTCAACACAGAAGGGGAGGCGGCCTACTCCGAGACCACGTCATGCAAAATTACTCGAGCTGAAAGGAGTTTCTTTCTCCAGGCATGCAGACAGCGAAGAACTTATTTACATTCATTCCGGCAAACTTTTTTCTCCTCTTCTTTTTGATACAAATTCGTGCTACAAAATGGCAAAAAAAACCATATCAAAAGTAAAAAAGCATGGTTTAAAAAATCTCTCTGTACTTGTACAAACGAAACAAGCTTTCAAGAGCCAAAAAGTTTGTCCATTTTGAAGCGTGTGTGTTTTGTGTGTTTGTCTCTGTGTGCGACTGTGGCTGTACATGGCAGTGACAAGCATTTTAATCAAAGTGAAGAAACGTCCCAGTGCGACTTCGTTCTTTATTCGTAAAGCGCTGTCGTCGCCGTGTGAGCCCTTGTGGCTTGAGGGGCATCGGATCAGCGGCGGACCTTTGAAGGGCACTGGTGCTGAGCCGAGCCCTGAGAGACGCTTTGATAAGCTGGAGGAGAGAGACGGACAGAGAAAGAGATAAACAGGAGTCTCGAGTTGTCGTCACTTCTGGTTGAAGAAGGCTCCGATGGTCATGCCTGCCAAACCCAGCGCTGCCAGTCCAAGCACTTTGGTTAGGTGTGAAAAGGGGTGAAACGCAGAGTCTCTCGGCTGACTGTACAGCTCCACAAAGGCATCCTAAGATAGAGGAAAGAGAGCAGAGCATTAGAAACATAAATATTTCAAAATAGGGGAAATGATTATTAATTTCTAGAAGTCACAACATCTGTAACTTGCAATGGTGCAAAAGAAAATGCATTAAACATGACCATCGGTTACATGGAAACAAACCCAGAAGCCCTAAATCTGACCAAAATCCATTGTTATAAACCAAACCAAATTATAAATCAAACAAGTGTCTGAAGATCTAAACATATATAAAAGGAGGTCTATAATGTTCTGTGTGTCTAATTGCCACGTATATTAAAAAAGATGCTTATTTCTCAGGAGAGACAAGCACATCCCTCCTCCTCAACACAGACACTCCACATCTGTGCAGCCAAATTCCTCCGGGAGACCGTCCAGCCCGGAGAGAGAGACACGTCTAGAGATCGAGAGCACAGACAAACAAAAGAAGACAGCTCGAATCCATAACATTGAGCCAGACTCCTTGTGAGCCCACTCATAGAGAGATAGGAGAGAGGAAATAGTGGAAGAAAGAAGGTGCTTCAGTGCCAGGGCATCCACTCCTACGCACAACCAATTCTGCTGTTTCTTTCTCCAGCTGTGAATGTAAAACGCAGCCAGACTCGCTGTGGACCGACCAAAGCATCTTTCACGCGTCTGTGCAGCCTTCTCTCCAATACGACTGCTCATCTGCATTTGGCATCAGAAACCGCTCGTATTTACGGGGCCATTTATAAGGAAATAATTAGGTTCTTTCCCCTAGAGCAGACAACGTAAATGAATAGCTAGCAGATAAAATGAGGGACAGCCCCATTTCGAGACATTTCCAGGAGAATTCACTGCCCTGGGTCGCATTTGCGACGAGATATTTCTGACGCAACCACGTGATACCGTCGATATGGAGGTTGTTGGCAAAGCTGGGTGAGGTATCGGCCCCCTGTGTAAACAAGTAGGTGATTGTGGGCGCTGATGTGTGAACGCATGTTTGCATTTACGCCCGCGCATGTGTGCGTCCCAGCATCCCCCCCATACACTCCTGTACAAGAGACAATAAGAGCTAAAACATAAGCGTGTCTCTCTCCCCAGCTCTTGATCTCCAGATCCCAGCGTAGCATGCGATTCCTTTCTCAATACGTAAAATCCTTGGTTTTATCGTGACTGACAGCGAAGGATGATCATCCTGCAGGCGCCGCTCGGGCCCTGGTTGGCCCAGCGAGGGGGCAGCCCTACGCCCAACTGTTTGAATTACATTATTCTATGTTTCACAGGCAAGACAACTTCTGTTGGAAAAACAGAGAGAAAGCAGCAAGGTGAATTTCTGCCATGTGCTTGGATGCAGAGCATAAGAATCCAAAAACATCAGATGAAGTAGAACTGACAGTGAGCTGACAGGTATTTTGGGAATAGAGACTTGGTAAACAGTATTCTCAGGCCTAGTGTTAACATTGCAACAAAGCAGCTATCAATGTCTTCAAAGCCATTAATATGAGTTATGAGTCAGTACTGCGAGAATAGAGAGAGAATGAATCTAACTTGGGTTCGGACCAAACCAATCAAACCTGATGCCATCTGCTTTTACAAAGGAGGTAACAGAGCAACATGCAATACGTGGATAACAAAAGCAATTTCATAAAATAAATCCATAGTGATCTTAGAATCCTCTCCGAGAGGTTTTTTATGGCTCCTGGAATTTTATCGAGGTCTTGGTTAGTACATCAGATGCTTCTCCTAAAATTCTTTAAAATAATAATAGTCAAGCACACTACAGTACATACAGTGAAAGCATAAACATACCAAATAAATGTGGACAGCACATAAACAAGAAAAGAATCTGATGAACACTGTTTTATTGTACTGTAATTTATTGTTATATACATTAAAAATAAAAAACCTGTCATAATTGACTCCACCTTTTTTCATTTCTGCAGAACACAATAGAAGCTATTTTGAAGAATGTTGATAAGCGAACCACGGCGGTACCCATTGGTACCGCTATTGTTGTCGTGACCGCCATTGTTCAGTTACCAAGATTCTTTAAAATATCTTTTGTGTTCTGCAGAAGAAAAAGTCATACAGGTTTAAAATGAAAAGAGGGCGAAACATGTTTAATTTTTGAATGAACAATCACTTCAACGTTTTATTAAACACTTTTAATTGTCTAAAAGAGAGCAACCTTGAAACAATCAAATTCCATCTAGTCTCTCTTTTCTATGCGTTGGTAAAGCAGCAACCTTCCTCCATGCACTTTACAAAGCATCGTCCCGTGCCACATTGAGGTCATGGTTAATTCCACTTACAAACTGAGTATATTTAACCATGACACAAGAGCAAGGCGCACCATTTGTTTGTAACACTAACAACGCCCGCCAACCTTCTTATCAAGAGAAAAGCTCCTTACCATGTCTAAACACAATTCTGCTGTTCTCCCTCATATTTATCTATCTACCATCTCTCTCTCTCTCTCTTCTCTCTCTCTCTCTCTCTCTCTCTCTCTCTGGGCTGTCCGCACAGGTTATAAGAACACCTGGCACAGAGCCACGAGGCAGAGGGGGGTGACGCAGAGGGTCGGATTTGACAGATAATGACAAAAAAAGCACTGTAACAATAGCTGGAAATGAGCTCGCTATACATCCTAATAAGAGCTACACAAATTAGTGCCAGTGGAGATGTCAAACCCCGGCAGCCTACTAGGGACCGGGTGACGTCCGGGCACGTCTGACTGCTGCCGCGGAAACGAAGGCACAAACGAGAGCCCTGGCTGCCCCATCAGCAGCTGAAGTGACAGGACCAAGCGGGGAGGTGTTGACGGCCACGTGTCCACGTCCCTGTGTGCCCTTTTTTCCCCCCCTGGATTGGTTAACATCCTCGTTAGGGCAGCTTCCGCCCAGTGTTTAAACATACTCTCAGTGTTTGCTTAGCGCCTCTAATGGCCTCCAAAAACAGCCATGTCCCCCAAACAGCATACACACAGGTACTGGTAGACAGGTAGAAAAACAAGCAGATGTTAAATGATTATCGCTTTTATCGCGTTGTATGTGACTTGGTAATTATACGGTCAAGAAACCGACAAATGGACACAAAAGGACAACAGATTTGGCTGTTTGTATCACTATAGATGTTCCGGGCCAAAATTGATAGCAATAATCAACAACTGATGTTGCTATCGTGGATACACTTTTAGTGCCGTTTCAAAGCACATGTGGACTTCTGAAAAACTCTTAACTAAAGTTTCATAATGGCATGTAAGCTTGACCCAAATAGAATCTCAAAAAAATATAATGAACCACAAAATACATTTAGCAATAAATAAAACAGTACTTGTATGACGTATATGAGTAATAATTGTATTTTGGCACATAGTAGCTACTAGTACAACATACATCAATAATGTATACTGTAATGTTCACCTCACTTTTTTTAAGAAGTGAATGCATAAACCCTTTCAAAACTTTGAAAACATTCAGGCGTGTGTGACCAACGCAGTACACAACGGTCACAACGGTCGCTTTGTGTGCAGCTTGCTGATTTCTTCAGCTCATTCACAAAGTTCGTTACTGACGTCCGTTAGACGTTGATGTCTAACGCCCCTCATCTTCAAACATTCGGGTGCTGTGAAACGCAGTACTCGCTCACAGATATACTAGCCCACCGCTTCCTTAGCCTCTATTTCTGTCCATCCTGTGGAGAATCGGTCAGATATGCCAGACGCAACAGTACTAAAAAATGACGCTTTGTCGGTGGGTGTCAACATAGGACACAAAAGCCTAACAGAACCCCACAAGGCTTCCTGTGGTAATGGGGTTTAGAGTAGTGTGTTGCAATTTCAGGATGGGCACAGCCGCAATTGAAAGATGGTTTATGTAGAAAAACATGAAAAATAAGGACACAACACTATACAGCCTTGTAAGGCATGCGTTCCGTGTGAAGTTAGATAATGTTTTCACATTCTCCGAACTGAGCGTGAGCCCAAGACATGACCTAATGCAGAGCCAGCTGACCCAGAATAGCTTGGAGAAGGAAACTACAGAATTACTCATACTTCTCCTTTGAAGATAGCAAGCAAGCACAAAAAGAGTTCTGCCTGGTTTCTCGTCTCCGGTGTCACTGAGGAACAAGTTCGTTATGACTTCTGTCGTCACAAAAAAAATCTCATGAATTTTCGAAAGGAGCCTCTTCGCTCGGGAAAGCACCCATGCTTCCTTCCTCATACATCATTCAATGAGACAAGTGTTTGTGTCTGTCATAATGGAAAAGCTGTAAACCACAGGACAACTGAAGTTCATGAGAGTGATACCTGCAGCAAGTTTCCAGACAGCGGAATGACAATCCTCAACACATCACATTCGATGAATCTGCTTTGTATTCTAGGTGGAGATTTTTAGAAATCAACACTAAAGTGTAAACGCGCCAAAAAGGATTTTCAAGTTTTTCAATTGTTTCATTTTCAGTACTCCTGTCATGTTATCCACTAAATATGTGACATAGAACATTAAAGTTTGTTTTAAAGAAGGCCAACCTAAGAAATATTGTGCTTAACAATCAAACAAAACTGTCAATAGGGTAAAACATTTATTGATTCTACCCTAAAGTCAAATAATTTTGAAAACCTGATTTAAAATCTTTAATACATTTATTTATTGGAAAACAAGACATTGATCCTAGCTCATATACGCTTAAACATTCAAACAAACATCTGTGAATCAAACAGTTTTTCCCTTACCATATATCTGGCAGTAGGAATCTTTGACAAACAGGAATTATTGGACAAAGGAATCGACTGTAGTTTCACTCACACGCACACATAATGCAAAAGGAATCATTTTAATTAAAATGCATATTAAAAACGCAGATGGGAACTGACCAGTGAATGTGAATCAGCCATGTTTGTGAGACTTTTCAATCACAACAGTACCGACTTAATAAATCATCAGCCTAGAAAACAAATCTTTTTTGCCTGCGTAACCAGGGGGATGAACCTGCCGTCTGCCACAGATGGCGAACAGATTCACGCATCATCATATTCATTATAAATGAGACTGTGGTTATGAACCCTATTGCCCAAAGAGAATCTCATCACTACCAAACAGACTGGGTGTTTTATGTTCAGCAGTATAACAGGATCAGAACCCCACGTGCAACAGAAATTGCAGAGTTTAGCAATAGCAGGAAGGAAAACCCGACCATGAAACCTAGAGGAGAGACAGATTGGACACGACTGGAGCTCTATGCCAAGGCCAAATCCTTAATACATACAGGGTGGTCCATGCTAGAGTAAAATGGCATTTGACCCTTACTAGCCCACACCCCCACCACACTTTCTGTCCCAGCGGAAAGGCAAATCCCAAATCGGATCTCTTTAATCTCAATTGTTTGTCCTGTACGGCAATTGGATTAAAATAGAAGTCTTCTGCCTTTCAGATATTTCTCCTGAGAAACATATTCGTGAGATTACTGGGGTACGTCCAGATATGCTCAGACAGCATGTCTTGCAATAGAAAGTAAATATGAACAAAATAAAGCTTTTAAATTCTACCAAGGTGATATTATCTGAGCAATGCTGCAATCTGCATCTCAGTTCTATATTTCTACTGAATGTAAACAACTGTGTCGCTTTTTCCTTAATAACTAAGATAAACAACTTAAACTAAACAGAGAACATAAAGCCTCCTGAGCATTGAAGGCGCAACCTCTGAGCAATAAAATATTCCTCCGGGCTCTCCAAAGTCCACATCCCGCTGTGTGGCCAATCTCCAAGGCTCACCAGGTCAAAGCCATCAGGTCTGAAATATGGGCGGTGACAGAGAAGAGTGGAGCTGGGGAGGAAGATTGCACCTTAACCTTGTGATCTGATGCACATGAAAATAAAGGTAACAGCTATCCATTAAACGCATGACATTGCAGTGAAACAGGCAAGGCAACATTTAACAGCATTATTCATGCACCCCTTCATGCATTTTCTTTCAGTCTTTCCCTCTTTTTTCTCATCGACACATTTTCTGTCTACCAGCCATTCAACATCAAATTATTTTATATACGCCGCCTGAAGCAAGTTTCATCATTCACTTTCTAAATCGTATCTAGATAAATCTACTGCAACCAAAAAGAGTATTGATTTTTTATTTTTTTTAGGTATACGGTGCAGTCAGATTGTGTAGAGAACAATATTGGATATAAAAACCAAATACAATGTATAATGATAAAATATAAAACAGCAATAAACGTTACAAATGTTAGTCATAAAATGGTACACTACAAGGAAAAAAATTGTCAACACAGGGTACCAGATTTATGCTCTTGTCTACATATTATGTATTAAGTATTTGAATTAAAGATAGACAAGATTTATATAGAACGAATATGAATATGCATGAACGAGCAGTCAGAAAATATCTGCATGTCACAAAGAGATCTCTGGAGATGCTAATTATAAATCCAACATCAGACTGTTTATACATTTCTTTTAAGTAGGTCTTTCGCAAACCTGCAGTTCTTTTTAAAAGATACTTTTAATGCTTAGATCCGTTCATAACTACATTCACTTTGAGCAGTAAAAGTTCCTCTATTGATTTTCATTAAGCAGAGTGCTATTTTTGCATTTATAGGGAGAAAAGTAATTGCAAGTTCCTCTCCGCAAAGATGCTTTCCACATGTAGCCCCGGTGCAAAAAAACACGTGAACACGCTTTATCGGGTTTCAAACTGCTTATCCAGTAGAAAACATTTTCTTCCTTTCCAATAGCAACAGATCTGGGGGGCTTATGAAGAGTTAGGTACACTGGGATACAGAACGCAGGCCTCATGGCATCCACATCAAAGTCAAGCCTCTGGTCAACACACACGTCGGCTAGCGGTTCTGCATTCCCAAATTCTCCAACTGATTCCGCCTGTGTGATGTGGCACCCTGAGGACTCCAGTACTGAAAACGACCGCAGGGGCCCCTGCAGTCATGGATGGGCCAACCCGACTGTGTCGAGAAGTGAGGATGTCTACTCATCATCCCTCTAATGACTGCCTTTTGATTTTGGCACATGCTCTTTAGTTTGGCATTATACTAATGTTTTTTCAGTGTTCGCACAATATATTTTTTTTTACCATAGGGAAATCTGTATATAATAATTTAAAAAAGTTGCCTAACTTATTAGTAGATTTTGATTCCCAGAGAACCAACATACAGATGAAACGAAGAGCCTAATTGCACTGTATGTCGCTTTAATTAAAAGTGTGTCCAAAATCGTAATGTTTAACAATACATAAGATAGTTTAGAGAAAATCTGTCGCATTAGATAAATGTGAATCTAATAGATTTGTTTAAAGTGGCATATATAAGTTCTTATAACGTCAGATAAACCTGTAATGTTCCATTTAGCATAAATGTATAAGTCATGCATGATTCTTCACAATAACTTGTGTTATTTAGCTGTGTGGTGTTTTCTGGCATTCCTCTACCATAAACATCAGTTTTCTGCAACTCCCCGTGTGAACTGACTGATCTTCATTTTCCCAGGCTGTTTTCATATTTAAACACTTTATTACTCATCCACTCACAATCTTTGTGTATAAAGTGTCACATTTTCTCTCACAACATTAACTAAGCGAGATAAAAACACACAAGAAATAAAAACACCTAGGAAACAATCACTGAGGTTGTCAGAATTCATTCATGAAAGGGTAACAATGCCTTTGGAAAATGCCAAACGCAGCAGGGCCGACCTATTCTATTTGATCAAAAAGAGTATAAAAACTCTAACGTGTGACATGCTTACACACTGTACAACATGGTAGGTAAAGTCATTAAAAAAGCCTTATAAAGTCGTATTATTTTATCTAAGGCACTTATGCAAACTCAACACCTTTTTATATACCAATTTTTTTGGTTTCCATGTTCAGTTAGAAAAACATTTAGGGTGGTGAGTGTCGGGGGATATGGGGGGCAAACCACAGATTAGGACAGGCACAACACATGCCAACATGTGACGGGTGTGCCTCCTTCTTCGCCCACTCCACAGCTTCCTCCTACACCTACCCAAACACAAGAGTGGGTCCATTTTTTTTTTACATTTAGTGGTTTTCACAACACACGATTCCAGAGTCAACGGTAGCTGTTACACATGCACACTGCTTTGAAAAAGAAATCTGGTCTTATCCATATAGTCAACTACCGCACTCTTTTAAGAAACCCACAGTTCAATTACTGCACACAGCTGAGCTATTTATAGACTGCACTGGACTGAAACATCAACCAAAAGGCAAATATGACAGTATGGAAAAATCAGATGATGATAAAGGTGACGCTTTGGCAATGCCAGTTTTGATCCAGCAAATTCGTAAACACGAGGCCAAACATGATTAGTTTACCATTAAAACTGTTACCCTCACCATGGCGAAAAAACTCGACCTGGTGGTTAGGGACGGGGGAATTCCAAGTGTTTTGTAAACACAAAGAAGCAGGTACTAAATCAAGCAAGGAGGGTGCTGGTTAGGCCATGCTAAAGATCTGGCATTCAGATAGCAGAAACAAATCATCAGAAAAAGAGAGACAGACTTCAACAGGAAAATGATACGACTGCAGGAGGATCATGGATGAAAGAGCACAAAGAGAAATGAACAGAATGATAAAAAAGGGGTGAAATGAGATGAGGGAGGAAAGGAGATAAAGATGAACAGGGGTATTCTAATACAGACATCTGGTCCAGTGTTTTGTGTTTTGCTGACCCAGGACTGAACAGAGGAAATTCCCCTGATAAATACCCACTTTGATGATGTAACTGCCGTCACATGCAAATTAATTTTATTTCATTTAATTTGGAAAATCCACTCGGATTAATGGAATAATTGACTCATTATTAGGTAAGAAGTAGAACATGTTCCCGTTCCCATTACAGTCAAACAATCATAGCTAAATCTTAATATTTTCCTAACTCTAACAAAAATCTAATGGTAAAAGAAAAAATGAAGTCAAAAACTATTATCAGTTAAAGATTCCTTGCAATGGTGTGTCATGGATTCTGACTTCTTTATAATGTTAAACGTGCTGTCTTCTCATGCTTAACATTGTCAACTTGTAAAAAAACAAGTTTGGCGTATTAAGTAGTATTTCTGTGCTCGATACAATCGTACAGGTATCGTAAAGTTTTTTTCGAACATAAAAAACTTGTTTCGTACCAACTTTTCTTCGTCCATTATTGGACAACTCTCCCGGAAAAGAACGCGGCATGCCCACCAAGGAGAGCAGGAGAAGGTGCATGTGCAGACGTCACTTTCACTTGTGTTCAGGATAGAGAGAATATACGTTCGCGAAGATCAGGTGTTTGTTTGTTCACTGTATTTGGGTGATGAATGTTATATAAAGAGTGGATATAATGCTGGATTTGGAGTGTGTTTGAAACTGATATGGAGCTGTCCCAGGACATGAACCGCATGTGGTGAGTGAAACTGATGTCTGCGTTTTGTTGGCAATGTGCCGTAGTTCAGCCTGTCCCCCCCGCACGCGCCGTATGATTTCGAAAACAATCAAAGCTGGATCGATCTTTTATATATGTGATCAAACTAATTACTATTCAATGCAATACTACTCTATAGGTACTTAAGAATTTTAGAAATTGCTGAAATATAGATATTAAAGGGATAGTTCACCCAAAAATTGAAATTCTGTAAACAATTTGTTCTGTTGAACACAAAGAAAGAAACTTGGAAGAATGTGAGCAATTTTCAGTTCCAAAATATCATTCACTACCATATTAGAAAAAAATACTGCATTTTTTTTCTTCTGTTGAACACAAAATGAGATATTTTGATGCATTTAGGAAAGCAAACCTTTCTGGGGGACCTTTGACAACCCTTTACATTTTTCCTACTATGGTGGTCAATGATGTCCCAGAACTGAAAATTGCTAATATTCTTCATAATATCATTATCTGTGTTCATCAGAGCAAATACATGTATACAGGTTTGCAAAACTTGACGGTGAGTAAATGACAGAATTTTCATCTTTTTAAGCTACGTCAACTGACAATTTAAAGACTAAAATAAAATAAAATAATTATTGTGTCCAAGAAATTCAAGCCAAGATCTTTAATTTCCGTGTTGCGGTTCCTGGACCAACAACAAGGAACATGTCCTACCAGAGTAAATCACATTAAGCATGAACTCCAAAAATCGTTTCATCCTTGATCCAGTTCTGCATTAACAGTAATGGAAAACCTGACACCATTTAGAGTTTAGGGCTTGTTTGTTGGATACAACAGGTGAGGTGCAACAACCCCAGTATCTAAGAATGACTACAACAGCCATCACTCATAAACCAGCACAAGAATGATTTACAGGAACTCTGAAAAGGTGAAATCACTTTTACATGTTTTAACAAGTCATGTGAAGAGTTTAACTGTAACCAGCAAACCATGGCATTGTACAACCGGGACGGGCATTTACATAAGCATCAAGTCGGTGGTTTGAAATGTGCGAATCAGGGCTTTCTGTAGAGAGAGGTTTATTTGTGTGTTTGGGTGTGGGGGTTTGAAACGGAGACTCTGAGTCATGCCGTGGACGGGCTTCATTTGCATGAGGTGAAATCCCTGAGCATGCAGCCGCAGCGTGGAGAGCACGTTCACAGGCGACTTCTCACCGAAGCGCTTCATTCCAGCAGCACCCTGCAAGGGAGCAGACAGGCTCATCTGAGCGAGGTGTTAAACGCTGACAGCCGAAATGCATTTCTGAACCGTCTGCCCGTCCTAATGAAGCTAGCCAACGCTTGGCCTGATCTGCGAGAACAGCAAAAAAACTGTCAGATGCATGAATCATTTTTCTGCTCAAGCTACCCCAGCTTCAGAAAACGAAGAATTCCCAACTAACATCTTGCACGCCAGTGTCCTTCAAACAAGCCCCTCCCTCCCGCCATGCAATACCTATGATCCACTCTTCATCTCTCCTTTTCTCTTCCTGCCTTCCGTGTTGGTCGCATGCATAGAGCTGGGATTTGAAAAGAGGCGTATTTGGTGTCATCTTTCTGTGCAACAGCAACACCAAGGGGAGGGCTGGGTGGTTAGAAAGGGTAGGGGTAGACACAATAGTGCGGAGTCTTGTTTGAAGTCTGAACCAGAGATTCCGGGTCCTGGCATTGCACCAAATCAGAATTACCATCACCTCTCAGGTTCCAAGCCCAGGAGGTTGGCAACTAAATCCCTCCCCCAAGGCAGAAAGAGTGGGAAAGAAAGGGTAAAGAAACTGAACAAGATAGAAATATTTTTAGTATGCTCTCAGAAAGCAGACTGCACAATGGCTGGTCAAATAGCTGAGGTTGAACGTCACTGTAAAGTCAGAAGGGGAATTTTGGAGTTTCGTGAGCCTACGCCTCGCTGGTTTCATTCCCAGCAGCGGAGCCAAACTTGGGTTCCATAAACCTGAACACAAGGAGGGAAACCGAGAAATGGTCGAGAAACAATGCATTTACATCTTTAGAATGGACCAATTCGAGATCGAAACAAAGAGCAACTTTCTGACATAAAAAAGCTGCAAAAATATTCAAGACAAGATTTTCATATGCCAGCTCTGTCTGGACAAACGTAGAATTATTGGATACATTTGCATAAGCTTATTTGGTCTTTAGTTGTATGATTGCGTGAGGGATCACAAGTGCTCACTTCCTAACACTGCTATAATGGACCCTTTGAAATCAAATACCTATTCAGGCTTTTGTATTGAGGCCTTTTATAACACGATTAAACGATTCAATTATTCAATATCCTGCTTTGTGCCATTTATTGAATCTTCTTTTTTCTTAGTTTCCATTATCCTGTTATCCGCACCAACAAAGTTCATTAACTAAAAGTCCATAGAGCAGTTGCACAACAAAAACAAGCTCTAATAAGAAATCATAAAAACTGCCTCATGAGGCTAATATTCTAAGCAAATGAGCCAATAACTACGAATACAATTTTGTTTATTGACTCCCCACATTATAAAAGTCTACAATTAATGCTCAATTGACTCTGTTAACACTTATCATATTTTCTTTTAAGCTAGTTGAAATGTCACAGTTTTGAAGACCGTGAAATTAAAAGATGGTCCATTCGTGAAACAAAAACTGATGTTTATCAGTGTCGATCATGCATAATTTAATATCCTGATGACTGTTGTAAATACATCCTCTGTTATTTCTAATACCAGGACATTAATTATTTATCTAGCGAGGGATTAAGATGGTGTTACACACAATAGATCAGATGTGTCTACTGTGACCACCTCAGGGTCCATGCTTCCTGTAAACAGAGTTTATACTTCCTAAATGCAGGATGCTTTAGAACATGAGAAGACATCAAAACGTCAAATCTGATTCCAAAAAATGGACGCACACTATCATCTCATAACCACAGTGAGGTTGAACTGATTTGCATGGTCATCTCAAACTCATCCAGGACAAATCCAGTCTGGTTATAATTTGCTACACAGAGACCTGGCTGAACTGGTGGAGCATCTCTTTTATATATAAGGGAGGATGATGAGCTCAGAGTTATTCAGACGAGTTCCCATCATCAGTTCCCAGCCCAGAAAGTCAATGGAACTAAACCTTAAGATCTGGATTGATCAACCTGCTCAAGGGCAAAGAGGAAATTACATTAACAGCCAATAGCAGACGTCAGCTCTATATACAAAGCACATAAGAATGAGGTGGATCTAAAAGCTTGGGTAAGTGTTTATCAGTATCTATCCTCAAAAAACGATATGACAACCTACAAGACTTCTGAACAAATGATGGCTGATGACAAACAAATCATGCCTGAAAAGACGTGTTGGACATAAACCACGATTTAAACTCCCTATATTAACAACGCCTCATAATTCACCTAAATATGTTGAGACACAAGTCCAAACTGCCCAATGCACAAAATCAGGATTATTCTTTTGCTGCTGTCATTCTGAAACTTCAAATCTCCATATTTCGTCATTTAATTTTTTGCAATAAATCATTATTATTAGTCACCCATTATGTTTATCATTGGGTTTTGCAAATATCTAACCAATAAAAAGCATTTAAAAGGCATTGTCAACTATGACAACACAGTATGGAATCAGTTAAAACGTGTTTTTTTTCTCCTGAAAAAGAGCTAATTTGGACATCAAAAGGTTTCAGAAGGACAGCGATGATATGCAACCTATAAAAGTAACAAAACAGATAGTACTTCTTAATACTCATAATTTCTAGTCTACTTTCTTGCTAATAGCCATACTGACGTTGTGTTTCTTTTGTTGTACAAATTAGATGAACCAACAATATAGCGTGAATATATTGCTCTTTTCATCATTATTCTAACTTGCTTAATTCAGACGTACTTCTACTTACTAAATAAGTCTACAATCAGGAGAATTTACATGCATGAATACAATTTGCAAGCAAAAGCGAGAAACTGATTTATAATGCTATTTGTCAAGAAAAAATGTATTGGATACTTGAACATTTGCAGATTACGGGACTGTGTGTTCAGTGTCCACGCTGATGATTCAGTGTGATCAAAATCATGACAGCATTTTGTAGACTGCCCAGAAATTGAAGGTGGGGGGGTTTGAATGTGCCTTACTGGAAAACACACACACATACGCAACATGTTGATCACTTCACAGTGGCCTTTTGCCCATCATTGACCTCTCTCTCTCTCTCTTTCTCACAAACACACACACTTGCATAGAAAAACAGCAGCAGCTGGAGAACATGACACACAACCCTGTAACAGACCGGCAGTGCTGATGCTGTTTTTCAGAAAAGTACTGTAATATGGGTATATTTCAAGTTGTTTTCCCACTCTGTGGTTGTGCAATTCATGGTCAACTCCTGTCATTCCAAGTCGATATCACACTGTGCTTTTCAGTGGTTCTCACAGATGAGTTTTGTGTGTCTACTGAAATTCATCTAGTGATGGATGTCTGCTCTGCAGAAATTCCTCTTATCCTTTGCTTATGTTTCATGTGAGACATCTGCTGTTCAACCGGGTACATAATCCGACAAACTGCCTCTGTTGAATTCAGACAAGCCATCAAAAAAAAGCCAAGAGCAGTAGAGTATTTAGAGCATTGGTAAGATGTGGCTCCATTCCTGGGGTTGCGGATAACAGTGGGACACCTCAAGAATGCCATTCACTGCGTGTGTTTTTGGACAGGGGTATGTGGTTGGTGTTTGGAAGGAGAGAATGCGATGCTGTAGACAGCTCAAGGGAGAGAGAGGGGGCGAGCTTGGCTGAGGTGATGCTGGGACAGAGAATAGGATTGGCCCCAATACAGATCTTACATTTAGGCTTCAAAGAGCTTGCTTCCCACGATAGACACGCTACGCACCCTGTCAAACACATACGTCCCCCTAAACAGGATCATGGATGAGTCACTATGCCCGAGTGCATTCTGTCATTGTTAATGGAATTCCAGTTTAGTCCTTCTTGTTGTGCAGTGTCAACCATGCAAAAGTCTAGTTGCTTGTCTTGGTGTGATGGAATGTGGCCTTATCTATCAGGTCATGGCCACCACACTCATATCACCTTGCCAAAAGGACAGGCGGTCATTCCAAATCCAATGAATTACATTGTGAGAAAGAACACCACAAAAAAAAATTAGAAAGGGAGTGAACCATTGCACCATGGTTGCGAATTATTGCAGCGGGTCAACAAAATGGCAAGTATCACAGGCCCTAAGGATATTCTGTGGTGGGAAGGAACAAGAGAGCGTAATGTTTTACAAAGCGCTATTGGTGTTCCTTCAGCATGTCTCTCTGGGCTAAGCTGACGGGAATCGGTTCTTTTTCCTTACAAGCGTAGGAGAGGGCTGGTTGGCATCCCTTTCTGGGCCTCTTTGTTAAGATGTTCTTGCAGCTGTGGAAATAGCAAATGGAGCTTACCCTGTGGCCATACTGGGATTGGGTGGGGATCTGACCTCTGCTTTCCGATTTAGCTTTGGAAAGTTCAATGCATGCTTTGATTTGACAAGTCTGTTACATTTTCAGCTATTAACAGCAAACACACAAATTCAACCGACCTTACTGGAGTATGATTTCTATTTCCACCCGAAACTTTAAAATCAAAGTGCCTACGACACAAGTCGAACTGGCTAATGACTTCATGGCTAATGGCCAGCACGCTGATCTCATAGGCCATTCCATTCTGTTCCACATTAAAGATCTCATGGGCAGAATAAGGTACCGTTTGGCACAAAGGCATAGATCAAACGTTTTCATCAGAGCTATTTCTTCAGTACGACCTTGTTAGTATATCGCCACTTGCTGTGTGGGCCAGCGGCTAGTAAGCACAAGCATTAGTTAGCCTGTCGGCACAGTACCTTTGTAATATAAACGTGTAAGCTGACAGAGCGTTCAGTGATCAACAGTACAATTTATTAGATCTTTTTAAGTCTATTCGAAAAGAAACAGCACAATGAGTCGTAACGTAATAGCCAACATCTAAGCCATTTCTAAGTCTCAGTGGGCGAAAAGTGCAACAGAAAAGACCTTAAACCGTATAAATTCAGTTACACAGATACAGCTTCCGTTCAGCACCACCGAGGGTGTTGCACTCTTTCATCTCCATAAATGCTACAAATGAGTTGCTGTAGGTTTCTGCTATGTTTTCACCATTGCTAAAAGACTGAGATGTTGGAAAGTTCATACGACACTGTGGTAAATGTAGCATCATCGGGACGTTACCAGGTGCTTCCCCATGTTTAAGTCAGCAGAACAGAAAACATGGAAACAAGCCAGAGAAGAATTAAATCGATGTGTTGTTATTTACATCTTATCATTCAAATGAAATAGTTTTATATCAAATGCAGATGAAAATATTAACCAAGGTGGAGGTGGATCTGTGCTGGTAGATATCCCTATTGAAGCCACGACATTCCCTGAATGAAGCCTGTAGAAAATAAACATTACATCATAACCTTGAAACAAATATAAATGATGTGATGCTATTGAGATATATATACAAATTAACCACTGCATTCCTCATCCAAACACAATTCTTACTGCTCCGAGGGAAGCCCTGAGCCTTCAACTAAAGGTATTATCATCTATTTCCCTGTGGACCTGCAATTGTGACATAATTATTGAAACACCGAAGCGCATAATCATATGGCATTTTTGCGCAATTCTAAGCAGACAGAACGAAACAAGGTCGCACAGGGTCAGCGAAAGGCACCCATTCTTCGATCAGTGGTGTAGCCCCGAAATTGGATCATTACCACACTCACTACACACCTGAGATTACAACCAAACCTGAGAGGAAATACTAAACCACTGCTTTCTACACGTTCAAAAAGCTTTCCCTGAGCTACAAAAAAATTCAACTGCAACTGATTAGAAAGAGAATCTGAAATTCATGAATGCAACACTTCACAATGCAGTCTTTTCTTTCTGAATCCTTAGGTGGTTTAAGCTTCTGGGGTTGATTCTTATGCTGGCTTCTCATTGGCTATGCTACGAGTACATGCTCTCTGTGCCTGCTTTTGATTTCTTTTAAATCTACTGAAATGTACTTAAACCTCAGCCTATTTCTTAGAATGTGTCTCACCACAACCGGTATTCTTAGAGTCAAAGGGCCATGTCAGGGTTGTATGAAATATTCCATCTAAAAACGACTTTATCGCACTTAAACATTTTCTTTGATCTTTTCACTTCATGTAAGTTTGCCAAACCAGTTGCATTTGAGAACATTCTTTAATGTTATAATCTGACTAGGTGGTAAATAGCTTCTTTTTGAGAACTGCAGTACAACAGTGAAACACGTATGTCACTGATCTGAATAGAAATAGTGACAATTAACCAAACAATACATACATTTCTTCAACATTACTCAAGCAGCCCCAGCCATATAAGAACTATCGTAATGTGGTGTAATCATCTCTGAAGATCTCTGATGAGTATTTGGGGTTTGGTTTAACACCGTATCAAAACATCATCTCATGTGTGCTTATGCTGGCCGAACAGACCAAAATAGATAAAAATAAAAAATTTCACTCATTCTCTCAAGTCCAATTTTTTTATCTGTGCATGATATCATCATATCATATCATCACGGTGTTTCTACACCCTGTCACACACACAACCACCCCAAATTTGTCCATGGCCCATGTTGTCAGTAGGCTAAATTCTTTCATATGCATGCTTAAAACTCATCAACGGAAGGGCATTTCATTCAAATTCAAAAGTAACATCTCTAATAAAAAAGGCATGTTTTCTTACTCGATGAGCAAAACTGAATCGCACATCTGAGGTAATGATTTCCTGTTATAAAACAAATGTTTATATTTGAGTTTCTGAAGAACTGCTTCTCTTCGGCTCGGTAAGAAAAGTGACCGAAGGTTTAAAGAGACACATCTCGAATCAGCTGACTTGGGCAGGAAGCCGACCTCAGCTAGTACTTGGAAAGGCTTTTCTACGTAGAGTAGCATGCAATTCTAATTAAATGCCAGACAAAAGGGATGCTGAACCGCTAAACCCCCAAAAAAAAGCAAAACGGTGCCTGACATAAATACGTGATGTACTGATATACGTCATTATTGCTTCTTTATATGACTTGTAATGGTGTTAGTGTAGGTGTAATGCGACAATATAAACACTGCATTATTATGTTAAAATAATTATTTATTATGATATATTTTTAAAAAACTTACTTTGACTTATAAAGTCATAACAATAAAAGACATTAGTGAGAATTAGTGAGAATAAAACAGATTATTTGAGAAGATGTCAAATAAATGTGTCATATGGAGTAGCTGTAAAAAATAATAATAATAAAAAATACTCTCATTTTATAATATAAATATTAATAATATAAAATACAGAATAAACAGTATTGTTACCGGTTTGTTTTGTAATTTTTTGCTGTCACACCATAGGACGCACGTATGGTATATTTGTCAACTACCCATTATGTATTCTGAAAATATTTTGTAACATTTATGGAGAAATTTATAAGATATTTTGGATGTGCAGAGCCCAGTTAAATGTTCAAATAAAACATTTCCGAGTAAAGTTTAAGAAAAACAATAACAGACAATGAAAATAAAATAATAAAATTTGATCAAATTGAATGAGCTGCAGACTCATCAACTCTTGATGACCATCACCCCTTGATGACATCAAACTTAATTCTTTTTTCTGCAGCATCTGCATTTCCAGAAGCGAGCATTGTCTGCACTTCTGCTTTTGATATCATCAGAACCGCCTCTGCATTCATGCTTCATATTTAAATCTACAAGTAACATACGCAGTGAAGGGAAACTGATTCTCCCGACATCAGAATGTAGGCAGGCACAGACCAAAACATTGTGAAGTATAGGTACATCACAATGTACTTTAAAAGAGTGAGTAATTCAGATACCTCAGAGCGCATACCCTTCGACCACACAACAAAACACAGGCTCGTGCTGAACGAAAAACATCTGTTTTTCTGTCTCTATTAAAACAAAGCATCAAAAGGCCCCTGGTTCGGCCCCCCACATCTGTGTGAGTCACCCTGTGCAACTGAGGGAAATGTCCCTAAAGGGCCTCGTGGCAGAGGGACACCTTATATGAAAGTCTTGTGTTTATTTTCATAGCACTAATGACTCATTGGTCATGCATTTAAAAAATGTTAACCTCTTTCGGCCCTGTTACACGTAACTTTATTCTCCGAAATCCCTGCAGATTAGGTCATCTGAAAGCACTGATGTAACCGTCCACACAAAATAAAAAAGCGTATTCTGTACACAAGCTTGCCATAAAATTACCAAGTGCACAGTCTTTACACATACGTGCTTTAAACATGGATTACATAATGCTAGTGTGTCCTAGACAGCTTAATACGTTTTAGGTGGGCATTTTCATTTCCTAGAGATTTATATAAGTGCAATGACCTCCATGCACTCCGGTTAACCAATGCAATTCAGCCTTTCGTTGTCTGAAAAAAAGCAGATTACACAAATGGATTTGATATGAACCGATGGGCACACAGACAGATGAGCAGAGCTTGTAAGCCAAAGCCATTCAGCTTTGTTCTAAGGTCTAACTGGAAAAGGTAATACTTCACAGTGACTCAATAAGTGCAAATCACAAAGTCGGCTGCATGTTAGCATCTGGTTGGTACATTAATGTGCGGGCTTAATTTGAATTCTGCTCAGCAACAGCCATGGTAATCATTGTTTGAACAGAAAACTGGGCGAGGGACGAACTGAAGGTGAGCTAAAACGGAAAATGAGAACAAAACCGATGCCCGCTGTCACAAAGGGTGATAGCTCTAGCCTCCGCATGAAAATCAGGAGAAAGTTCAGAGAGAGTGCAGGCCTCTGCTGTATCCACCCCCCCCCCACCACCAGCAGCTCCGGCAGGGTTACATTCTTTCATCTGAGCTCACCATTGCATTTCCAGAGGAAAGTGTACAGGAAGAAAGCGAGACTGTCAGACTGTTCCATCGACGTAATCGCCAAAAATGGCGAAACATAGCCACGCAAAGCCACCAAGTAAAGGATACAGAAACACGTCACAAGAAAAATGAATGGATGTAAACAAAGAAATCTCTTCATTCGACTGCTTCTTACGTGTCACCTAGAGAGATCCTAACAATATTCTAAACTGCTCAAGCCAAGACACCCAAGTGTGTAATCAAAAGGCAGATTACAAGAGCTCTTTAAGATTACTGTAGGTCAATAAATGTCTCAGTTGTGTCTACATATATTTATCCAAAGAAATTTTGTTACGGAACATTGACAGTCTGTGAACACACGAGATGTGCAGATACTGTTTATGAAAATAACGATTTGATTTGAGAAAAATAATGAGTTTTTCATAGACAAATGACAAAACACAATGCCTTATGTTTGTCTTTTTCTTTATACTTTATAACAGGGACTATAAAAACAAAAATGCTAGACACACAAAACACAACCTGCAGATGCATAGGTAGACAGATCGATATAAAAAAATATATTAATTGAGTAAACAAAATGACTTGAATTCTCATTCCTATCTGATAATTAATATTACGTCTCCTGCGCTTTAAGAGAGCAACCTTTGAGCAAAAACATTTGCATTTGGGAAAGGAAAGAGTAAAACCCATTCAAGAACGGGAGTACATGAAACAGTGGAAAAAAGCTAAAGCTCAGCCCACAGACAGTGTGGGTGATGACCGTAGGAGGTTCGGTTTGCCTCGACTCAGTCCTGCAAAAAGTCAAAAGAAAGAAAACATTTCTTCTGCATTAGCTCATGGGCTGGATGCCTTCTGGAAGTGCTTTTCCATCTCCCCCTTTCTTCTACCCCAACTGCTCTCTAATCAGCTCTCTCTTCCTCCGCCACCCGCTTCCCCTGACACCCACGCCCCCTACAACACAGATCTACCACCCACACACACACACACGCCTCCCACCCTGTTCTTTTTTCCCCCTCGTCCTCTGTTGGAAGGGTTCAACGACCTTGCTTTTTTCCTCCCTCACTTTCCGTCTCTCGCAGTCTATCAGCTGATCTCAGCCCGGGCTTCAGCAGAAGAATGAGAAGAATGCATTAATGTGGGTTGTAAAAAAAAAATCTGGCTTTGTTATTGTGGGGGGAAACATTTTGGGGTTTGAAAAGTCTCTTGCGAAACAGACTGCAACACGTTGTGACGGCATATATAGAAGACTATAAAACAAAATTCACTCTTTTACAAGTTCACTTTAAGGTCACTGAAGTGAAACTAGTCTGACCCTGAAAATTTGTCTACAGGTCACTGAAGTTTTGGGAGATTCCTCCAGCCATGGTCCACCTGTGGATTGTATCTAAACACTGACAAAACCGTGTCAACATCCGTTGCTTGGATACAATTATCTAGAGGCTATCTTGATGTATCCAGGTGCCAGAAAGGCTCATTAGCAACAAAGGTTGCTTTCATACCAACGATGTCTCGGTCCAAGCCTGAATAAGAAGTTGTTTACAGAAACTGTTTTACACAAAGTTGGGGTTGTGAGTGCGATCCCTGATAAAGACATTTTACACCAACACAAAGAGGCATGAGAACGCTGGTAACCACATCAAAGAAAAAGGTATGGAACAAAAATTTTCCCTAACAAGATCGGTCTTATTTATACAGGCAATCTTTTTCCACAATGCTATGATCCGAGACAACACTACTCACAAACAGCCAAATCTAACAAGCATGGTTTAACACTCTTTACTGTGTGGTTTTAGAAAAACTGGTGTTGTTAATTTAACATTTATTTAGTCATTTAGTCAATTCTAATAACACAAAATGTTCCGATTAGTATATGTTTTTATCACGGAGCACGGATACAGTCAGTTTTGTCAAAACTTAATCATTTAAATATCGTTTTGTGACTCTTATCACACAACAAGTGGTTGAGTGTGACTCAAAATGTGACTCAAAGCATTTATTTACTGTTTTCTAGAAGCAATTGTTCAGTGCTCAAATGTGGCCCGCTGAGACCCTTACAGTTAGTTTGGATATCTGATTTTGTTCTCCTTTTGCAGGGGAATACCAAAAGGGGACTTTCAAATCTCTACCTTCAGCTAGTTGGTAAACAGAACAGAGATAGAGCTTCGCAGAAAGGGGGATTTTTACCTTTGCATTAATTTGCATTCGCGTCAAAACAGTTTTTGGGTCCTTTTTCATTTGGCTAAAAATCGAGTTTAGAAACTGCTGAAATGTGCATCGAAATTGGCGAAAAGAAGCTGTGGGAGTTCGCCCTGTTTTCGTTATGAGTGAGCACCACAAAGATTTCAAATGGAAAAAAACAATATAAAAAAAATTGATCACAACAAGTTTTTGTGGTTAATGATAAAATGGAGAAGCATTCCATTCAGGTTAACATTAACAAACTTGCCACATTAAAACGGGATACCTTTAATTATTACATCAGTCGTATTAACTTCCCTTCCCACCATGAACCACTATTAGATCGGCCCTTGTGCACGCATTACATCATATGAGAGCTATTCATAGCAAAATAGAGGTCTCAGATATGTCCAGGGCATTGTGCTAAAAAACTTGACGGAGACCAAACTGAATCGGCTGGCAAGAGTCCCACCACCGTGACAATGAGCGCACTATCGAGATGAATGGAAGGAAATACAACATAAGCCGGTTTGGAGTTGGAATCCTGAAAATGGAAACCACATGACGGAGGTCAAGATTCCGAGGCGAAGTCTGAACTCTGTGGTTTCCGCTTCACAGCGTAACAAACGCACACTCTAGAAGTCTCGTGTCTAGTCATGGATACCCAGTTAGTAAGTGAGCCTCATTCTTTTGTCTATCCAGTCTGAAGTACACCACTGGTCACAGGGCACAAGTTCATTAGTCATAGCACTCTGGCATATAAACCGCACATGATAGAAGTTAACTTCAGTCATCAATTGGCCATCTCTATTAAAACGGTCGCTAAAGAAACCCAAGAGAACAAATAGTATACTGGAGTGGAGCAAAGCACTGCGACAGTTCAAAAACAGTTCATGTCTCCAAGAAGAGTGAAAGAAGAGAGACAGAGCTAACAGACAAATATTCGTTTTGAGGAAAAGCACATGATCTTGAGTGTGTTGCTATGCATCGTTTTTTCTTTCCCACTGTACCCAACTCTCAGACTGCTCAGTATGCAGTCTGGGGATAGAGGCTTGGAGAAGGGAAGAGACTGAAGGTCCCCCTGCAGGCTGCCTGCATTCTAAATCACCCATCTGCCACTACTGTCCCTGATGCCCACCCCCATTCTTCTATTGGAGAACTGTTTGTGTGTGATAGACTTAAAGGTCTGTTTATGTGTGTGGTTGTTCAGACACCTCTTTGATATGATGCACCAGTAGTCTTTACATTTCCGTCCATCTAAGTTGCGAAGCACATTGTGTCACCAAAATCCCTGACATCTAGCCACATTGATGCCTCTGGTTCCATTTTAGAGCATTCGCCCATTCGCCTCTATACATCATGTCCTCCTGATCATCCCCATATGTACTAACTGGCTTCGTAACTTTGTCTCCTCTCCACAAATAAGCTGGTATGTGGTGGGCGTTCTGGCGCAATATGGTCTGGCACATCCAGGTGGATGCTGCACATTGGTGATGGTTGAGGAGATTCCCCCCTTTGATGTAAAGTGCTTTGAGTACCCAGAAAAGCGCTATATCAAAGTAATGAATTATTATTATGACCCCCTGCCCATACATCGTATCCAACTCCATAAAGATAACATCTACACACTTAACAAAAAGCTGGTTACAATCATTAGCTTAACTTCCCATTATACATTTCAACATGATGAGGTTTTACACCGGGCCCAGCAGCAAGTCTGCACAACACTTTAAATATTTCTCCCATTCATGTTGTAGTGCTGGTGCGTTACCTAGCAACCCAAAAGCAGCATGGTCTTGTCTCTGCTTCATTTCTTTATGAAGATTTCATTGCACACGCATAAGAACCGTTAAGCTTCAGCAGAGGGTTAAAAAGCCGTTGATGGTTGGAGGATTTCCTGCACTGTTTGCGCAAGTTGATTATTGCACCCGGCATGAACCATGTCTAGACATCTAATTTCTCCCATCAGTGAGAAAATGGGGGAAATTGCTTTAGTATTGACTGAGCTGCAAACACTTTTCATTGCACTGGTACCAATAAATCTGGCAGAGTTAAGTTTAGGAGTTTTTAAACAGATTTTGGAATGCTTGGCCCGTCATAAAGTTATAAAAAAGGAATACATTGGGAGCCCTGTAGGAAGTGTTATGACAACGTAAGATACTGAAAATCGAAAAGTTTTCCTGTTGCTCAATTGATAAGAGTATTGCAGTTATGGGTTTGATTCCCAAGGAATAGACATACAAATTTAAATATAAGAATTAAAACAATGTAATTCACATTAGATAAAAGCCTCTGCCAAATGTGTAAATGTAAAACGTTATAGTGTGTAGGGCTGTCATAATAATGATATTTTGGTAAAGGGTAATTGTGATCAAAATAATTACAATTTTCTATTTGTGGTTTTGTTCATATTGCACTATTACAAAAGGAAATTGAAACTAAAAATGCATTTTAAAATGCCCTATTTTGGATGAGAAAATGATGAACACTTAATTTTATGTATACAATTGAGTACTCATGCAATTAGATGCGTTAACAGTTTCAACAGGCCTAGTGGAATAAATCTGTGTGTATGAGGTACGTCTGCACATGTTTCCAATTGGACAGAAAAGCGTGGGAACAGCATGAGAGTCTACATGTTGCTTGCGAGTTTTGCACATGACTTACATCCAACTACATTAAAAGGTAGGAGCGCATTGCTTTCATCTACCCCATCACAAAGGTGAGCCTCCCTCCTGCACGCTTCATTCCCCACCTGCCATCATCAAAGGGCTGAGCCAACCCACGAGGGAAGCAAATAATCAGCCTCCGCCCTTAAACCTAAGCTGCCTCAAGCATCATCAGCGGCATCTACTTACGTCTACAACGTCTTAGATGTGATTTGAACTGCTTATTTTGCCTGATCTGGCCATGCAAACGTATGCTTCAAGTGCAACATATTTCAACAGCCTGTACTTCCACTTGAGAACAGTGAGTTAAACAGAAAAATAGCCGCTCATCTCACAACTCTCACTGTCAGATTTAGAAGTTGACAGCTCAAGAATTCTTGTTACTTGTTCCAGTATGATTCAAAACACTTTCTTACTGACCCTGAACAGAAAGATTTTCTACTCTATTCATTTAGAGTCATTTGCGCACTGCTGCTGAAAATAACACAATGAGCAATTTAGAACACGCAACAGTTCCAGTAATCATTTCAGTGATGTCATTCATAAAATGTAGTCGCAACTGCTCAACGTGCTGCAAAAGCACAGGACATGAATTACAACATGTGCCTGATGGCTGGTTGGCTCTCAAAGCTCTGCTGTTCAGGCATTCAGTGTTGCCAGCTGTGTTCGGCCTGGTGGGAATGTGTTTTTGGCTACCCTTAACCCACACCACCCATCCATGGTGTCCCACACTTCCTGTAATGTTCTTAATGCCTCTGCCACTTCCAGACGTTTAAAATTGGTTATGTTCTGTGTGAAAGACAAAAAGACAAACTGGTGATCTTTGTATCACCTCTCTAATCCCATGAAGCAGTAACCACACTGTCAATGAGGAAATCACCTCGGCAACAGGCTGACCAGGGACGCGGTCTCGGATCATCGGAGTCGCTGGAACAGATGGGACAGTAAAAAGAGTGTGAAAGCGAAGGAGGAGATTTCAGTGTTGTTCTTCACTAAAGTGTATTAAGTTACTATTTACCCCTTTGACTACATTTCACCGCAGTTCTAGAATTAAGGTGGTTCTATTAACCTTTGTAAAAATGTATTCAAAACTAATAAAAAAATAAGCTAGACAACGTGAACAGGCCCTCCTATTTGTGTACTCGTGTGTGTTTATGTTTCTGCATATCTACAGTATTTCCCGGAAAACGTACTCTGTCATTGTATGTCCTTTTCCTTGCATCTGACTGAAAGATAATTAATCTATTGTGACATATCGTGAGGTAAGAACATTTAGTGTTGATGATGAGGTCCTTACCATCAAATATGAATGAGCACAAGTTCTCTGCTGACAGTACAGAGGGAGAGCTTATTTGAGGCACATTAACAACACACAATGTCTTGGCCTCTTGACTATACAGAGAATTCTGTGCATTCCTTAAAGAGTGTCTTAAACTTAAAAAAAGACTTAATGTATAACATTAAGAGGCAGACAATGCCTCTTTTCCCTGTTTCATGAATAATTCAAGCCACATTATATGAACCTAAAATATATAATTACTGTTCGACTTATCTTAGCTTTGATTCTGCCATATCTAGACCCAGCCCTGCTTAAACTTTATGCTATCTTAAAATAACATATTATTAGCATTCAGCAGAGGTTCCTTATAAAGAAACACTACGTGCCTCCCCACATACGCATACCATGTTTTAAACTAAAAGCATTTAATATACTTTGTCGCATATATATGTGTGTGTATAGTTTGTGTATATAAATACTATGTTTCTGTTCAACATTGTTTTAGACATTGTGCATAATACGTTTTTTTTAATAATAAACGAGTTAACACAGAGATAATGCCGTCGTTTTCAATAACTTTTGCTTTTTCAGTATACTCAAAATGCCATTCTTGTGTAAATGAACAGCCAAAACACAAAAAAAGTTTTCTGTGTTTAGTTAAAAACAGTCTGTACTGTAAATGGCCTCTAAACAGTCTTCATGGCTAGTTGCCATTTGAGCAGTTTAACAATCTTGGAGGGCTACATAACAAGAATATAAAAAAAGGGGCAAGGATATTTCTAGGAACTTATGTTGGCCTGTTCTGGACGATTGGTAGGAAAGCTTACGGGGATCAACAGGGCTTGTAGAGCCCGGAGCAAATCAAGAAGCAGATGGCAGGCGACAAACGGGGCAGACCCTGAGGAACCAAACGGGGGAAATACTTGGCTTCATCTCTGAACTGCTTAAAAGCCACCAAGAGTCACGTTCCCTCCAGACAAAAGGGGAGACCAGAGAAGTGCATTGTTGGACATGCTGAGCCACGCTTATGCCAAACAAGCACTGGGAGACAAAAGAGAACTCCAGCAAAGTCTTCAGTCCAATGCAAAGTCCTAAAGCAACTAACTCATGCTGCTCAGCAAATATGACCATGTTTCTTTAATGCTCTGACTATCGAGGCCTGAGGAGAGGATGAATCAAACAAAATTGTATAAAAAAGAAAAGCTTCGGTTTAAAACATTAAATGTCAGATGTGGAGTGCCCCTAAGTCGAGAAAACAAATTATATTGCCTGATTAAGCAATGAGCATCGGAGACATGCTAAACTGTGCCAGCGGAGCATGACAAACGAAATAAAGAAATCCTTACCGTACCCTGCTCTCATTTTAATTCCATTAACAAAACCTGCCCACACAAACTCATAAGACCCCAGCAGCAAAAACAGCTGGGTTTAGCCCATGAAGAAACCCGTGTGTCTTTATCTCTTCCCCAGAACTACCATCTGTGTTTGCATTGTAACATCATGATCTGAGGGTCTGTGTTTTAATGCACTTTTATGTCATTTGTTTGTGTGATGATTTATTTCACTGCACAGACACACTGACGGATTTACTGCAAAGGGTTCCTTTGTGCCAACTGTCGAGGCTGACAACTGTGTGGGTAGTCGAATCAGTTACAATTGAGAGTCAAGCACTTTTTTGCCAGAGTTGTTTTTTCCTAAAAAAAAATCGGATTTGTGCCCGACAGACGACTGCAAATCTACCTCCAAGTTACAGAATGTGTATCCTCAATATTACAACCAGAGAAGGCAGCAAAGATCGGGACTGTGGTTTTTAAATGCTGAAAATAAGTAATTAAAATACTTGAGAAACATGAAGCAGATTGGCACAGGGCTTGTCTTACAATGTAAATTTCTTTTTGTAAAAAAAAATAGTGCTCCGAGGATATAATAATTTGTAATTAATTTAATTTGCTGGGGGTGAGGGGCAGTCCCCCACTGAATCCACCAGGCATCAGGACCACATAAGTTGGCACAGGTCCATGGGCATGTTTCTATATTCCTCAAAGATCTGCACAAATAAAACAGGAAGTAAAGCGGATTTGATATTATAATCCAAGGTGCATATCAAAGTGTAAGGAAACTCAAAATCAAAACTGCAGCTTCAAAGGCAGTCAAAACCAATACAGAGCATGTCTGATCAGCAAGCTCCGTAGCTTTGATCAATCACAAACTTATTTAAACAACTACAGTAAGCGTCCGCAAACAGTTAAACAAAAAGTTAATGTCAGAGTGCATCTATTGTTAGGAAAAGAGTTTCTTAAACTAACAAGGTCAACTCTAAGGCAAGGTTTTACAGACAAGGCTAAAGCCTAGTCCCAGACTAAAAGGAATGTCTGAACGGTCTTATCTGAATATAACTTTCCCTGAAATATCTTAAAAATATATCATTGCCATTGTTTTGTCTCAAGATGCAGACCAGTAATGTATTCTTCTAAGGAATTTTTATAAAAGCAACATAAATATCTTAATTCAACTAATGCAAAGTCCTGGCTTAAGCTAAACTGTGTCTGTGAAACCGGGCCTACATGTGTTAAATATTGCATTTATCCATCTGCCCGATGCATTTATCCAAATCGAATACTATGATTCAAGCTATACGTTGATTTTAGGAATCAAGCCCACAATCTTTCTACCAAGATACAGGGACACTATACATATTATATATATACAGTATATTAGAAGAACATCCAGTATACTGTGTTAAAGGAGTAAACCAAAAGAGACAGGGGTTGTCCCCATAACTTTCTCTGATAGTCTCGCACCTCTTCAGCGAAAATAATGACCAAGAGCTCTGAGACATATCAACTTTGAGATTTTCTTCCAATGACTCATTGTGAGTTTCACAGAGCAAAAATGAAAGATTGATGAGGAATAACAGATAATGTTTTGCCCGTGTTATTTTCAATAAAATTCCTCTGGGTGATTCCCCGTTATGTTCTATCTCTCTGACCTTTCACATCCTATTTGTTTTTATCTATAATCCTTAAATGGTAAGAAAACAGATAAACTCAATTTTAAGATTTTAATATCAATAATCGTCAGCCGTAGCTAAAATTTTCATATTTTATGTACATCACAATTAAATGACTGTGTTCAAAATCCGACACAGACATCATAAAGGAGAGGAGACCACACCCGCAAGGGAATCCTTATTTTCCCATCCCTACTAGCCCTTAAACAAAACCTAATAATACAGGCCCGCCCAGCAGAGGGTTTGTCTTGAGGGTCAAAGGCATTAAGCAGCACTCTGACAGCCAATCAGAACAGCCCTATGAGTCTTAACTTGCCCCCCAGGAGTTAGACACAAACTTACCCACCTGACAGCAGCTGGGGCAGAAAGCTGCAATAACAAAACATACTCTTTACCCAGTCACCTTCCTTCATCATTTACCCTGGCAAATTGTATACAATTCTTTATCCTTCCTGCTGTTAATTGTCTTCGTCTGCCTCCTCCATTTCCTTTTTCTTTTATTCACACATCTCTTCTGCAAACTTTCCTGGCTGATTCACAGGCACAGATAAAGAGTTAAAAGCGTGACAGGTTTGTTTGAAGCCATTATCGCTAGAATGTCAAAAAAGAGACACTGCCTTTCGTGTCTATATCGCTTTCATAAACAATGTCACTTGAAAGGGCTCTATGAGGCACATGTTCAATAAACCGAAAACCTGAGCGATGGCGGAACTTTTCAAGTTCTTTCACTCCTGCCAGTAAAAGCTCAAGAAGCAACACTCACCAACAAAAGACCCAGGTGGGGTCAACCGTTCCTCTAAGGCACCAGAATCACCAGTGTACATATACACAGCCGAAAAACCTGTAATGAATCACAGGTATGTAGTGGGTGGGTGACCACCTGAGCGATTGTAGCCTGTCTAAACAAACTTCAATACAGGTGGACAGATTTCACTATCAGTGGGGGCCGGATATAAACAAGACACACAATGCACACCATCCGCGAAGCTAGCCAACCTACAATTAATCTTGAAGGTTTACACTGAACTAAACAAACTGCCTGAATAAATGTCTTTGAATGTTTTATTAGCTTCATTCAGTCTCACTGGTTTTATCTTGTAGTTAAAAGGAGATAATTAAGCAGATGTTGTGGATAGGGAGGCTAGGTAATGTGTCTACAAGCAATACCGTACCCCTGTAATCACTTAAAAAGCATTACTTGGCCAAACCAACAAAACTCCTTCTTTGCATATCTCAACAATTTAGGAACATGGCAATTATGAAAACAGCAAATGTCAATTTGTTGAGGCAAGGGAAAAAAGAGAATGCTAAATGGGCTGGCTCAAAGCGGTTACTACAGTAATGAGAAAACTCATTATGCATTTTGGAAACCAGAAGTCCTAAAAGTCTGAGCATCTGCTCTTATTCGCCATGTGCGGTGCTGTCAAATTCTGAAAGGAGACAATGAACCTACTCTACACTCCAACAGCTTCGGTCATTAAACAGCTAAAAACTGTCATTTCAAAAGTTCTCTTCACACAGGGGTCATGACTTTTTTAGCTGTTATGACAAAAAGCATGCAATCATTAAAACAAGAGTGAACCTCTAAAACCCATTGCCAGATTCTTACTGGGAAAATGAACAAAGGTTTTGTCTAAAACACCGGTCCAAATCAAATGATGATTTTGGAAAATGGTGGGTAACCCCACTAAGATCTCCAGTTGAAAATGCCTTTTGAAAATATCTGGAAAACAAAAGGATAAAAATAGATTTTAATCAATACGAACTGCTGTGTTCACCTTTAAATTGGTTTCAGGCTCAAAATGACATGGCTATTTGTAGTGTCACAGAAAATAACTGGACTATGGAAAACTTTCCAAGCAGCAGTGTTTCAAGTATATTAATAATATATACTAGCATAAACTAATAGCAATAATAATTATTTTACTCAAGCCACAGGCACATTTTTTTCAAGCCACAGGCCTGCATGTTCAACTGCTATGATTAAAAATGACGTCACATTTTTTCTGTAACATCTAGAATTTTCCGCAATCGTGTCCATGTAAACAATTAAAGGGCTATCTGCGTGAAAACATTACATCTCATAAAATTCTTTAGAACCTAAAAGCAAATTCAGTCAGCATAGGGACTGGAGTAAGATGAAGGTCTCGGAGGCAGGCTGGGTAAATCGGGTATCCCTGTGGGGGGGTTGGAAAACAGCAATAAGAAACAGCACTGTGCGTCAGCTGAATCATGTATTCTCCACAGACAGGCTTTATCTAAGGATTAATGATTCACATTAATTCAAAAGCAGGATAATAAATTGAGATTAACAGTCAGCTCTTCTCCCAGTAGCTGAATTACTTATATTTTGTATAGAGTGAAAGAGCACAATTGACCTATCGGTAAGCCCCGCCCCCCTTAGTTACCGTTGCTAACTCGGACAAGTGAACAGAGCTCTTCATGTCTTTCAAAGGCAGCTGTCAGTGTAAAAGTAAAAACCTTGTGAGAAGTTGTTTTAGGTACATTTTGGACACACTCGAGGAGATTTCAAGTGGGATTTAAATATGCCATGGAGGGATATATAAACCATTAAAATAAATAATAAATTAATAAATAATTTTACTTGAAAGCGAGGGTTAACAGATCCCAATGCAAGCAGGGAGAAGTCTCATGTTACGGTCGTCACGATCAAATTCAAATTAATTAAACTAATTAACATTTAACCACTATTAATATGTGAGAACAGTTAGCTATTTATGTCTGTACGTTAGCATGGACTCGCTGACTTAACTAAGCCAGAGATACGATACTGAAGCACAAGATTACATTATTGATCTGCAGATGGAATCTATAACTTAATGAAAGTATGACAACCACAAAATAAAGTTTTTGACTTCACTGGGTTTGGAGTTGAATCGGGTAAATGTGTCCACATTTTGCTCTTTTGTGTGGGTTTAGGAAATTGAATGAAATAAATTCCATTCCTCATGCTCACAGGACACCTGGAATTAGTTTAACAAGTATCCCAGGCACATCGTTTTGTAATTTTTTGTAGCATAAACACCATAAGAACGATGAGAGCTTCGGATATAACAATGTTTCTCTATGGCGCTGAAACTTCAAGGTGTCCGAGTTCCAGTCCCCGAGCAACTTATATTCAACCACCATTGGCACTTCACCGTTCGAGGGCAGGGGCTTACCGATGGGTGAATTACTTTAAAGTACAGCACATAACCTATTAGAGTTAAATCATACGTGTTTTCTTCTTGAACCACCTAATTCATGAAGTTGGTCTACAAGTTTACTCAACTGCCTCCACTGATGCTTTTATTGAGATAAAAGCCTCTATAAATCTGCACAAATAAAACTTTATTTTTTTTGCAAATGAACGGTTCAAAACTTCCCTCTGATTGTAAGCTTTTGGGACTTCCTCCATAATGTTAAAAAGATTCCTCTGAAATAAGTAAGGGATACATCCCCTGCGAGCATATTTATTAATGTCAAAAAATTTCAGCACTTCATAAACAAATCTTACATTTAAAGAAGCTGTTAATGACACACTCTGTAATATACAACTCTCATGAGCAAACCAATTCTCACAGCAATAACTGTCTCAACGAAAACTGTAGATGTGTTTTTCATGACAAAATGAAATAAATAAATCATTCATTGCCTCTGGACAAAAGTGCTGAGCTTTGTGAATAATGCAGGCCTGTGTCAAAAGCTTATTAAAATGCTTCTCCGCTAATTGTGTCCTAATTGCACTGCTTTGTTTCACCTTGAAGGAATGACATAATTGATGCATAGTCAAGATCCTGTACACAAACACACAGAACTTAGGCAGCTATAATAAAAACAGTCAGCCGTCCATTCATTATCCTAAACAAATTACAACTGACATTTTAAATGAACTGCTTCATGCAAAAATATCGAAATAATAAAGGGTGGCAGGCTGTGTCTGGAGAGTGTTTGTATATTTGCAATAAAAAAGCTCTCTGTACACCACACTTTATCAGAGGCCATTTGAACCTGTCTAACCCACAGCAGATGTGGTGAGTAATGACCATCATTAATTCTGCCCCAAGCACACCTTTCGTCCAGACTGGAATAATGGCTCTGCTGGGCCACCTGCACAGCTGTACAGGACATCATAAACTAGGCTGACACCTAGTCTGCCATACGAAGAAGACTGTACCATCTCACATAATAACATCAGAATTGTCTAAAGGCTGTTCAAAACAGAATAAATTGAAAAGATTCCCAACCACGTTTTACATTTCATGTTAGATCAAATTAACAATAACCATTTAGTCGAAGTTATTGAATAAGGGGAATTGTTCGTTCAATCTCTTTAGACCGGGGTACCGATGAGATTTTGTGCTGTTCATGAGCAGGGTGGAGTCCCACCATACAGGAGGCAGGAGCAAAGCAACCATGATAGGCTGCTCCAATTTATACCGTTAATAATTCAGCACAGAAGCAATGCAGCAAAAGTGAAGGGTAGTACTAAAACATGGGCTCTGTGGGAAAAAAGGGAGGGCAAGAAAAGGAATAAAAAGCCAAGTTAAGTGTGTTTGTGTTCATATTGCTACTTTTTACACCAGAACAAGCTTCCGCATCCTCAGAGAACACCCACCTAGTGCCTTCAGCTTCTTCTGTCATATGTTCAAATGGAGCATGTTCTTGGACCTCGAGGAAAAGCAAAGGCAGAATCTCCATCTTTTTAACAAGAAGCAGCATACACGCTGCCTTTTTCATTTGACCATGAGACGCAAGTATGCGCTTGATTTATTTACAACCTGATAATCATTAAGAATTTATAATAACCACGAATGTTTGACTAAACAGTAGACAGACCACATCCTTGAAACTTAGCTTGTGTTTGTAACTTTGAAAATGAATTGCTCTTATACATGTAAGGGAGAGGCGGGGCTAACCTTAATTGAACTGTCAACTGACACCTTGATTGACTGTCACAAGCTGACTAGCCTAACCTACTGTGTGCTTATAGTATTAAAATGCATTGTTTTATTGACACCTTATTGACATTCTGTTTTTTGAACTTGGCATGAATTTGCCATTATTAGACAGCCTTCTTGCAGATCAATTTGACAAGTACATACAAATTCACTATAAATAAAAAAACAATGCCACATGGTTTCTAACAGGGAACTGTCGTCTAAGAATATAATTCACCTAAGAATATAATTTAGGTTTTAACTTCAGTGTGCAAAGGTCACGACTGTACGATCATAAACCTACCCAACCACCATTTTCCTGGATCCAGTTTTCCAGAGGCCCGTTCAGGAAGTCCGTCATCCAGTGTGCAATATTGTCTACCTGGGACGCCATCTCCCGGTTAACGCAATCCACGCAGATGGTCCCTCCAAACTCAAAGAAAGCCAAAATCCGACCCCAGTTCACTCCATCCCTGAAGAGCTCTTCGGCCACCGCGATGAAGCTCCGCTCCGCTACATTATGGCTCAATATCATCTGGTTGGACATCTCTTCAAATTCCCGCTGGTACATCCTTTCCATTTGATCCCCAGCCTCGCGTAACGCCCGATAGAGTCTTAAATGAGGGTCTGAGCGAGTGACCCGGTGGGCAAGCAGGCATTCATCGTTACCCCCGCCGGCCGAGGGAGCCTGAAGTCTCCTGTCAGAGTCCTCCACGCCGTTTTGGGCATCATCTTCCTCTCCAGAGGGTTGACATTTCCACACGTATCCCCTCTTTAAAAGTTTATGATCGATGTATTTCTCCACGATATGTCGACTGTCGTAGCGAATTTCGTTGGCCATCGTTATTAAACACAATTTAGAAACGTGGTTAGTAAAAGTACATTCTGACTGGAAGAAAATTAACGGTCGATTTGAGAGTAAAGCTCAATGAAATCTCATATTCGCCTCGTCCGGTGAATATTAGACGCGGTTTCTCTCACCACAACGCAATTTTGGAATAAAACAATATAAAGGAATGGTACATTCATTGAAAATAAATCAAACACGCGATGTATTTAACTTATCTGAACTGTCCGCATGTCAGACCTGTAAGCGCACTGCGCGTAGTCCGACGGTTACTGTAGCGCGCGCGCACAACGAACTTCAAAGGAGATCCGAACGTGTCTCGCACTTGGCGCGAGGAATGTCCGCTCATTGAATACGGGACGCCTTCGCTCCCGAAACTCGCTTATATTCCAGTAAGCCACGTACAGCTAACATACAACCGGTTGCGAAACGTCCTTCGCGCCACGACACCGAAAAAAGAGTTAAAACAGATGCTGTATATTTTCCATCTTAATATTCCACTGACATTCGAGGTCCCAGAAAAGACGGAAGAGAAAACAGCAGCCAAGTCAACGAACGTTTCTGCGTTAAATGCACGCGTGCGTTTCCGCCTTGGTGAAATGGGGGGTTTTCTTACGCGTGGCTACGGCACGGATAGCGGTGCAATCCTGCAGGATTTAAGACGCGTGACACGGAGACTGTCGCGTTCATTGAAGCATTGCTCGAACTGTTGAAACTGAGTGAGACTGTTTGAAGTCACTCTGGAGAGGCGGGGTTTCTACGTCACACCATTCATTGCTTTCTGTGGGATACTCCAGCACTTATTGCGTGCATTTTGTCAAACCTCTTTACATTCTTTTGGAGCTTATTTTCATTCCTCCCTCGGTACTTCAAACCTCAAATATGTTGTTGAGTAAAGCGTGTTTTTGTTGCTGTCAAGTTCTATGTAACAGGTCCTACACGTTGCGCTACTTACTGTGCTTATTTTTTAAAGACGGTTTTCATCTTAAATTGCAAAAAAATTGCCATGCTATTTGCTCCTATTACGAAAAGGCATAATTTGTGAAATGATAACCGTACTAAGTATTGCATCTTCAGAAATGATAAATAATCACACGTCGAATGTTGTAGTTTATTAATTTCACAGATTAATATTTTGAAGGATTTAATAAAGGCAAGTGGTTTTTTATTTAAGTCATTGAGGCTTTATTCCCTGCACAACTGTTGTACCAGCCCTTTCACTGAATAAGAACTGTTACGTAAAGTCAGATTTGTCAATATCAAAACTGTGGTCTTTACATTAAAAAAATGATTTTAAAGCGTTTGGCCAATCACACGCTCTCTCACATTTTCAGCCAGCCAATCATATTAGTCAACACTGCAGTCAGGCAACAGTATACAAACAAATGTGCATTCTTAAAAAAGATTCGCAATGCTTTAGAAAAAAACTATTTTTGGTTGAATGGTTCCATAAAGGACCTGATTCACAAATGGTTCTTTTAAGATTATACAAATGCAAGAAAGAAATGGTTATAAGAACCTTCGAGTAAATGGTTCTACATGTATGGGGAACCAAAAATGGATCTTCCATGGCTTCATGGTGAATAACCTTTTATAAGAGTGTGCTTTGTATTCAGTAAACAGTACTAAGTCATAATACTGAAGCAGTTCTGTTTGTTTCAGTGTGTTTATTGAAGTATTAAGGCTGGAGGTTGCACAGCATTACCCATTTTGGATCTTTTTTTATGGTAAAGTTGCTACATTCTATGTCAGTAAAGTTGCATTTATTTATTTCCATTGTTTCTTTTCATAGTCCCACTTATGAGAGAACCCATGGACAGGGTTCACCCTCATGTCTATCATCCTCTGTGTCTGCCGCTCGACCCACTCAGGAGATAAAGTGTGTGGAACATCGCCGTACACTGTAAAAGAGGAAAACATGAGGAAAACTGGCAAAAATATACCAAAAGTACTTATTGAAGTCTATAGGGAACTTACAGTATATTGTAAACGCTTTTCTATACACGCAATTGTTTAGTTTTCTGCATACTCCAGATGCAGTTGACAGTTTCACTTTTTAACCCAGAATGTTCTTTTAACAACAATCACATGACTTCACTTAAGATCATAAGACAATTCTGTGCACAGCAATCTTTATATTTTTATAAAAGTGTTGATGCCTTATTAGTTTGAGACGTGAGATAAATGCGGTGATTATATAAAAAATAAGGAAAGGAATTTCTGTGTTCAAAGGGCTTACAGGCAACATTGTTATAAAATGTCAAAGATATTAAGAGTTGTGTAAGAGACAGCTAATTGTGCAAAATCCCCTAAAAAAACATATTTTATTACTCCTGTATGTCAGCCAAAATATTATTAAAAACCCCTAGCAATCAATTAACTGTCCAAACAGAGGACCGCTCCTGACAGTTAAGAGGTTTTTTTTGCTGGAGTTATTCCTGCAGGCAAGGAACTGGAAAAAATAAACAAATTAAATAGATTGTGTCTGCACACCATGCACAAGCCCGACTGCTAAATTACAGACCTGGTATGTAAAAAGGGGGTTAATAACCGCACATGATGCACTCTGTGCAAGGTAACGGAATTCAGAAGAATGATGCATGAAAATCTTGGTATGTAACAAGTTTTCGGTTTATTTCGAGAGTATTTCCTTATTACACCCCCTCAGACAGTAGATATTCTGCCACACAGGCACATCAAAAAAGGTAAAAGACATACTTTTGCCAGGTGGAGCCGGTACACGTGCCCTGAGGTATGAATAAAATATTCTGTTCAGTTTTAGGCAATGAAGGGGGTCTGGGGTGTCCCAGAGGGCGTGACCATATTCCGAATGGCTCAGAGGTTCCAGAAAATCTTTTTTGGAAGTTTTATCTCCCACTTTAAAAGACTCACAATCGCTTAAGACAACCTCAGACGAGCCTTAGTACTCAACTCTAATGAGTTAGAAGAACAGTCGCCCGGAGCAGCATTCAGAGTGCTTCAAGTTACAACATGACCCAGACAGTGTGGGAAATACCCAGCCCTCAACTGACTTTTGGACTTCTGATACCTTTCGCACTTTGAATTGGTTACCCCTCCCAGGATCCTTACCAAACCTCTGTTCTTCTTTTAATCTGTTTCCCTCCTCCTCCCTATGAAATTTTCCTCTGGCGTGTCTCTCCCGAGGTGATGTAGCATTGATTTCCTTCCCCTTAGAGTCGGCCTCTGAGACAAAGATGAAGACTCTTGTGCTTCGTACCAGAATTTTTCTCAGACACGCTTATTCAAACAGCCACACATGAGTATGCAATGCACACTCATTCTCTTGTCAGCTGCTTTCCGCATTTTAAGCATGCACACAAGCGCGCATACATAAAGAGTATTGAAACGCTTTTTATCATTTTTCAAGTGAATAAGTTCAACTGAGTCTAGAGGGATTCCTGAACTGAATCCGGGGCTCAACAAGTAAATCTGTCCGCCGTCTTCCTCTTTTCTGCTCCTTTAACCGTTGACTGCAAAACACGACCCAGTCCAATTATTTCAGCCAGGGGAATGTAGAGGGAGCGTGTGCTGCAGGTTAAAAAGCAAAGCTGACTTCTCCGCCTGACAGACGTTATCGGGGCGATCCACCTTACCTGTCTGATGGTGCTGGGTACGTTAGAAAGAAAGGATCAAAAAGCCAAGAAAAACCAAATCCAGGTGGAGAACCTTAATTTAGCGGAAGCCAAATTGATGTTGTGTCAGACGGAATTGATCCGGGATTCAATAAATGTCACTGATTTCAGATTGGAGGGATGAATAAATCATCAGCACAATGAAATCCGGACGGATCTTACATCAAAGCCAGTGAATGTGAACACACCGCATGATGAAACGCTTGAAGTTCAAGCATTTAAAGCTGTCTTGTAATGATCAGATAATCAAAAAGCATTGAGCATCATAATGATAACATGAGATGGGAATTCAGGACATCTATGTGAATTTATGCACACATGTAAACCCACCATAGCCACGTTGCCACCACACCAACAGCCCTGTAAAGCCCAGGAAAAAGAAAACGCCCCCAAGAACCGTCATCCACTCCTTGGAGCCTTGCCTCATCTCTGGATATGACAGCTCATGTGTGAGTCTGTATACTGCAAAGACAAATACAGATATTTAGGAGCTTTTTTGGTTATATGCACACTTGGAAGGAAAGTAACGTTATCCGAGTTTTTTAGGTGAACACATTGCCATCTAGTGGTTAAAAACCTTCGTTACAGAGGCTGATTTTGGTGTCATTATCAAGTAAGCCCTTATTAATATCATTCCCAGAACTCATGACCCATTTACCGTATTAAAAATGTAGCCGCAAGCGAACTTAACAATTTACATGTATGCATTTAAATAGACACTTAACCCCAAAGTGACTTTATACCTTTGATCAGTTCATGTATTTTCTGTGGATGCAACCTATGACCTTGCTAGCACTATGTTAGTGGAATGTCAATGGACCTCAAGTTTTTCTATGGATGGGTTGCTAAGATCGACACTGGGTGTATTGTAAGCAGAAAAGCATTTTGGCAATCATATATTAAAATCAAATCATTAAAATAAAAAAATGTACACATTCATTTTCTTTAACAACAAATTTCGTTATTGTTAAGCTAAACCAATAAGCCTGTTTATACCTAGGTTAATATGTATCAAAAAGCGAAAGTTGATTCCTGGGAAGTGTATAAAATATCTTTGTATTTGCCACACCCACGGTCAAAGTCTAGCCTATGACAGCCCTTGTAACAATAACAAGGTGATTTCCCACTTGACTGTTTGTCCAAAGCAACATTGCTTATTTTATTGACTGACTGAAGGTTTGAAAAGGTAAAACAAGGTGAAGTTAGCCATGCAGATTTACTAGCTAGTTTTTCCTCCTTGGTAAGCTGGGTCCACGGCCCATTCTCTTTCTCCTTAAGCTTTTTCTGTTCAGGATTGAGGTTTCTGACAAATGGAACATCAGGCAGTGGAGTATCCAGACGGTTGTTGTACTGAGGAGCCGAGCAGTCCATCATATCAACATCTGAGAAACAAACAGCCAAAAAAAAATTATAGATGGTGACATGAGATAGAGTTTGACATGAGAGAGACAGAATGTGAGAGCCTGTGTGTTAATGACAGCTGAGTTGTCTCTTATCTTCTTAAAAGTGTTCTGTTACCGTGCGAATGTGCAGCCCATGCGCTAGATGACGTGGAAACCCTCCGCCACAATCCAAACTGCAGCCCCCGCACCAGTGCACGAGAAGACAGCATCTAAAAAAATGCAGAAATATAACAGACCAAACGGTTTAAACAGTTTACCAATTTTTGTCAAAATAAAGGACCATAATAAATACACGTGGGATCATTTTATACTTCTTGAATATGTTTTAACCATAGAAGCAGAACATCTGGAAAACTTGCAATTATAATTGCATGGCATTTTGAGCTATTGTGTAAATAAAGAAATGAAATGTTGATCCAATGTGTTCCTCCTTAAAAATTTGTTTCTGGATTTACCCCCCCATTTCCAGGCCTTGTAACACTGTGTTTAAATATAAATGTATGCAGTGCTATGCTATTTACTCCTTGATATTTTAAAGACTGTCATCACCATGGTCCATGCTGTCCAAAACCCCTCTTACCTTTTGTTTGCTAAGATTTTATTTAAATTGCTGTTAAAAAAAACAACCTTGGTTAAAAAAAAACATAGTTACTATTTGCCCATAAAAGGAGAAATTTAACTGAAATAGGAACTCTTTAGTTTCGCACTGGAGCGCGCGTGTTGGGATCGAGTCGTCATTCCCAAATATCCTAAATAGGCAGCTCTCTCGAGCCACAGTCATTGACCTTGTGCTCTATGTTGGTTTTCTGAAAACGAGTCTTCAAGGTTAATAAATGCTAAATGGAAAATCTGAGGTGCCCTATGCCATCGAGTCCCTCATTTGGAGATTATGTTAAATGGATGACCGACGTGCTTATGATTGTGGGAATATTATAATGTTTCATATGCATGCACCTGACACATATTATTTATATTTATATATATATATATATCAAGTTGGTATGCAGGAAGCGGTGGCGACTTTGACAATGTGCTCTCTGTCACGTAGTAGTGGAATATTCGGCAACGTCTAAAATGGCTCTGAGGGGGGCGTGATATCATGTGATATCAACTGAAACAATACAAGTCTAAATATAAAGTCATCACAATACATTCCTTCAATAATTTCGCTTATAAACTGCACATTATGAGCATAATTATTGTTTATTATAGGTCGCATGCACGCACAATATTGCGTGTATTAGGTTTGCTACAAACATGCCAGAAAAGCAAAACATCTAATCTGCTTCGCATTAAAGGTTATTACAATTCAAAACAATATAAATATTATTCCATATAGATCACACATCCAAAAAAATGTAAAAAAGGCTAATTTCCTAAATAATATTTTTCACTAGTTTGTAAAAGCATGCATTAATTTCACCCCCATCCATGGTAAAACTTTAAATGCAGAAAAAATCTCAGGAATAGTCACGTCTGAATAAAAACAATAACTGTTACAATACATCATAGCATCTCAATATTTTAAGTTCCACTATTTTAAGTACAAAAAGGCATTGATTACCTTGATAAGTGAAGCTCTGAGCGTATCGACAGAAACTTGTCTACGTGCTTTTTCATGGATCAACTGGAAGCTTGTAAAGTAGATTGTGAGTCAGGTGTCCATCGCTATCATCCGAATGAACCAATGAGCGCGTTCCAGGAACCAGCCTCACCACAGACGCACAGAGCGCGCACTAGTGTGCGTCTGTGTCATGATCTTCAGCGGTAGTTTTGAGCTGGTCCTGCTGAGATGATTTATCTTCTGATTCGAACAGATGTGAATGTTTGAAATGTTTTATGTAATTAAAGTACATCGCATTTTTCTTGTTTAAGATCCCTTTTTAGTTTGGGTTTGCGATGTTTTTTTCTATGGGTCTTTCATGTTATGTTATGTTACGGTTACATTATGCCATGTAGATTATGTCCTAAATTGACACTGAAAAAACAAAAGAACCGTACAGAAGGAAGTGACATTTGAGTCTGCCAAGTTTTGCTAGTCTGCACATATCCTTCCTGCTATAAACAGTCAAATGTTACTTCCGCTTTATGCTACGTTTTGAATTGATTAATCGAGGACGAATGCAAATAGATGAATTAATTGCATTTATTAATTTAGTCCCGGTTTCACAGACAATGCTTAAGGCTTATTAAAATTAATGTGTGACCCGTCTTAACTGAATAGGGCTAACTTCCCCAGAAATATCTTTATATAGGCTATCAGTGCCATTGTTTTGTCTGAAGATGCACACTAGTAATCTATTCTTCTAAGGCATTTTTATAAAAGCGACATAAATACCTTATTTTAAGTAAAGTATAGTCCTGGTTTAAACTAGCTCTGTGAAACCGGGCCGCAGCGATATACCCTTGAACCATATTATTGAGAGCCAATTCGCATACTTTCCGTCCTAAATAGTATATGAAAATAGAATTAGTATGTCCTAAATCATAGTATGCTGATATGAGTATTCTCAAAGTACCCGGATGGTCTATTGTTTCCGGTGAAAATTCGAAGTGTGAATCCATGGACACTAAACGGCTGATATTACCCACAACTCACCGCGGGAGGGAAGAGTTTAGTGACGCTACACTGCATTAATCAAATTAAATAGACGATGATTCGCTATATTAATACAAGTAAGTATACAGAAGACCATACATACAAAATACTATTGAATAAATACTTAAATGCAAGGAAGAGCTTATATTTTGATGTTTGTGATGTTTTGTTAATCATCAAAGTGTCGTAGGCAACAACGGCCTCTTGCGTTTCGCTACACTTTTACTACGCACTTAAATGTATACACTTTTCCATAACAAAAACAGTGCATACTTTAAGGGCAGCATAAACGTAGTACTTACCAGGTAAAACAGTGGGACACCTATGAATTAATTACGTCATAAAAATGATATGTTGTGTGTTTATAAGCGATACCTTCCTTTCCACCCTGAAGGGCTAATCGATGCCCAAGTGACTTACAGAGTGAGGGCTCACATTAATGGTGGAAGGGACTTAACACCCTGAACGCACTTCTGCGTCATGTTGCGGAGCTATAGAATCCATTAAAGTGGTCACCTTTAAGACCATCTATCTGCTTGAAACGACCTTTCAATATGGCAGCAACGATGTGCTGTCATTCAATGTGACGTTCGGAGGTGAATTAACCCATTTGTAACCTATCAATAGTAAAAGGTGACCTTTCAAACATTTTCGTCCTCCAGATACTTTCCCAGTTTTTTTAAAGTCCCCGTGAACCGGACATTGCGGTCGTTCTGCTTTACTTTTGCATTCTGACACATTTCGGTGTGAAACGGATTTTCAAAGGATAAAAGAAGTGGGCGTGGCTTGTGTTTTCACTGCGACTTAATTGGATGTGTAAAAACAGTTGCTGCATTGATCTTGAAATGAAGGCAACAGACTGACAATAGAAGGGGAGGAGTTACGGATGCTCGGCCAACCCGTCTAATTTGAGTCGTTTGAGATCGATAGACGAAGCGGGGAGTGCATTTTCAGATTTTAACTGAAGATAGTGAGGGTACATTAATTTTAAAATGAAAATGACCCACATTGATAAGCTATTTACTATAAACGCTGCATTATTTCATGAAAAAATAAGAATTGTAATTTTTCACTGGGACTTTAAGTACAGTGGCGTTGCTTTGAAGTGCCGCAACTTCACAGGTGTTGGGCGAGTCACGTGACCTGCAACTGACACCATCTGTTGATCCCTGCAAGAGCACCTCCCACTACTGCACTTCTTGTTTGATTTTTATTTAATCATTTGCACGAAGACTTGAAGTCATAAACAATTTTCAGGTTACATATTTGCCAAGCTGAATACAAGAAACGTTTTCGAACTTGGGTTTATTTTTATTTAACTGTAAAATAAATAAAAAACTTTAGCACGATTATCCATTAGCATTCTTATGGCAGTTTTGTGCATTTATATATAGACATAACGGTCATGATGTGTCAACAACAAATCTGCAAAACAAATGACAAGAACCAAAATAAAACCATACGCATTACAAACAACGTTGACTACACAGAAAAACAGACCTTTCTCTGGCACTTATAGTTTCCTCAAACAAAGTTTCATGTGTGTGTACAGTACAGTCGATACTAAGAAAAAGAAAGACAGAAAGAAAAGTGGGATTTTAAACTTGAATTGCATTAAACATCAAGTCATTGATCAGCACATGGTTTTACTGCATAGGGACTTGATAGTTCTTTCCACCTTACTCATAAATACTCATTTTAAGTGTTAAATATTAATAAATAACGTTTCAATCATCATTTACAGCATAATTTCCATTACACCAACAATTATGAACACCCAAACTTAAATCCAAGTGAAGGAATTTTGCGCTCTGCAATAAATAAATAACTCCAAAATAAACAGCCAAAAGGGGAGGGTCATTTGGTTTTGAACACCTCCAACATTCATTTTGACATGTTTAAAACATTCAGTTATACCCCTTGTTCTATTGGCAACCAGTAGTGTGCGACAACTGAAAGACAGAAGGCACCATAGACAGATAGGAAACCATTTCTGTCTGCATTTAGAGGGGTGTTGTGAGGTTTGGGGGGCGTGATGTTCAAACTTAAAAATACAGGAAAGCTGGGCTCATATGCCACAAGACAAAATTTGTTTTATAAATGAGGAATAAACAGTTGTAACATGCTCCGAATACTGCGATTATTACTAAATAAACCCCAACACATCCCCCTCCCCGTAGAGGCCATTATGGTATAGCCCATAATCTGATCCGGTCCAGCTCATCCGCAGGCCCCGTTCAGACACCAGATGGCGTAGTTGTAGGTCTAGCTAAAGTATACTTTATCATAGTGTGCGTGCAGAAGCTTAGTGTGATACACAAGGCGGAATTCACAGTATCCTTCTGAACGAGAGATGATCCACTGCCCTCCATTGTCACTGTGTCCATCCATTATCTCCAACTATCCACCCTTCCCTCGCCCTCCAACAGCACACATTTAGGTCACACCCCTGCTTTCTGGTTCCGCTCTTGAATCTGTTAATGTGGCCCACACGTCCAAAGACTTCCAATGTGCCTCCATTAACTCCTACTCAAGTCTCTGACAGCGACGTCACTTGACACGAACATCCTGGCAAACATCACTCGGCCTCTGCTTTACTGTCCTTCCTGGTCATACCTGCAAATGTGCAAAGATAATAGAGGTGTGGTCACTTTTTGAACGCAGTACTGCTTATAACCACTAGTGGGCAGGTTTACCCAAAACAAAGGGGGACAGAATTGTGAATGTACCTTTCTGCAAGGTTTAATACTTATCAAGTTCACCCAATCATTAACTTACCCTCATGTCATTACAAACCTGTATGACTTACTTCTACAGAACATAAAAGAAGATATTTTAAGAAATGGCTCTGTGGTTTTGTGTCCATACAATAAAAGGGGTAAAAGGGGTCCAGAGTAAGTTCTTCAAAATAAATAAATGTCATATAACGTAATGACATGAAGGTGTATAATAGGTGAATAAATGATGAAGAATTCTCATTTCTAGATGAACCATCCCTTTAATATACCTTCTGTTAATGTTCATCATTGATTTATTTTTGACTGGATTTAAAACTATTGCTACCTTTGGAAGAATTATTAGACCAAAACATGAAATGCCCAAAAACATAACACTGCAATTCCCAACTGTACATAGGAACTTTCTGCATTAAGCAAGACCTCCAAAACAGCCTCATGCATTAAACCATTAAAGGTCCAGCTCAGAGCCAAATGTCTTTTGATCTATGCATACAATTTGCAATATTAGTAGCATCACATCTGCTACTTAAAATTCATAACACAATTTCTGAGAAGCGATTCGTATTCAGTGTTATAAATTCACAGCCAGACACAGCACACAGTAACCTCTCAAATGTGTTTACTGCAAAGACGAGACAGTGTCTCATATCCAACTATCTGTCTATGGTTTGGAAATCTGTCAAACCTTTAGGTGCATTAATAGATGGCAGTAAATGGTTAGTGCAGGGGTCAGGGCTCAAAATCACAGGGAAATGTTTATCTCAGTGTCACTGTAGATAAAAGCATCTGCCAAATGCATAAATATAATGTAAATGTCGTCTTCCTGTATTATCAACTGTAAAGCAGAACTCCTCTGAGATGTGCTTGTGTCTGCATATTTATATGTGTGTGCTAAAGTACTGAGAGGACACCATGTGTGTAGCTGAAGGACGGCATGCGTCAGCAGACACAGTCCTGTATCGGGAGGGGCTTTGATGCACGGCAAGTGTCTCAAGTGTCCCATTCATCAAAATCATAGGCGGTGAAATGTGGGCGTGCACGCACACGCAGGCCATGTTATGTCTATAGCCCATTTGATTCAAAACATACGTCTGGCTCTGCAGAAACAAAAAGCATGTTAGCATCTCTCATCTCATAAGCATTGATAAGCACGCCAGCAAGGCTCATCCCCATGAGCAGCATGCAGCGCAGTACCTGTGGTACGGGCGAGAAGGTGAAGAATCCTGAAGGAAATGAGCTTTAAGGATGCTGGGCATTTATACCTGCAGGGTTGAGCACAAGTGCCTGAAGGATATCTGACAAAGAGACGATTCCCACAATGCTGCAGTTCTCGTCCACCACCACCAGTCTGTGCACCTGATGGACGACAGACAGACAGCAGCAGCGTAAGGATATCGATCAAGGAGTTAGAATGTAAAGATCTCTAGAAATTTTCATTTGAAGCTGTAGAAAAGCACCTGTGTGCCCTAAGTAGTTCTATATATATATTACAAAGATCTTCCATGTGTGTTCGTGAAGGTCCAGCTTATGAAATTAAGCGGTATCTAGTGGTGAGGTTGCAAATTGCAACCAACGGCTCACTCCACCACTCCTCCCTCTCTTTTGTAGCACTGTGGTGGCTGACACGGGACTAAAATGTCGCCAGGTTTTCACTTCTTTGTTGAAGGAGATAACATATTGAAGGAATGCGCCGTTTAGAGCAGTTTGTCTGTGCTACTGTAGAAACAACAAGGCGAATTCCATCCGAGGGGACCCGCGGTGTATGTATATAGAAATAACTCATTCTTGGGTAATAAAAACATAACGTATTATCTAAGGTCTTTATTCACCTCTGAAGACATAGTTATGTATATTATATTGCATTTCTGTAACAGATCCTCCAAAAAATGACACAGCATCTTTAAAGCATGGCCCACCTCTGCCTTCACTATCCGATCTACTATCATCTCCAGCGTTTCGAATCTGTTGCACTTCATGACCCCTTCAAAATACTGTGACCTGTGCATGAGTGCCTGGGTCACACTGATGTCCAGATTGTTGTACGTCTTTTCAGCAGCAAGATTCTAAAAAAAAAACACACACACACACACACACCATTGAGTGTGAAAAATACAAACCAACGAAGTAAAATGATTAAAAGTATTAAACAAAAATAAATGCACAATATACTTACAATGACATCAAATTTGGAATAAATATCTACAACTTTTCCTGAAAAAAAATAAAGCTTGCATGAGAAAAGGTTTCATGAAAAAGGCATACACAGGTCCTTTGTCCTTCTCTCTGTGTGGATTGCAAAATAGGTCCTTAAATCTTACCTGACTCATCCACCACGGGCAGTGCAGACACCCTTCTCTCCACAAAGATGTTGAGCGCTTTGATGATTGGCGTGTCAGGGTGAATAAAGGCAATGTTGCAGTAGGTCCCGATGCTCAGCTCTTCAAGTGTCTGCTTCATAAAAGCCGGCTTTGGCATCTCACACACCTGAGAAATACAAACACAAATCAATTAATCTACTGAAAACTGGATGGATTGGATTTCTGCACTGTGCCATTTAACAATGGTTCTTTTTTGTTTCAAGTTATAAATGTGTTCTTAGCAAAATACTATAGTATTTTTTTAACAAGCATTTATTTTCCCAGTCGATAAAATGACACACAAACATTAAAATTCAACCTTTGAAACTGAACTTACAAACAGCTGGAGGAATTTAAGGATTCTCTTGTGTGTCAAAATGTAAAGTGCATTCCCACTGACAGGGTCGATGACGGGCAGCCGGTGGATCTTGTTTTTGATCAGTGAATACACAGCATCAAAGATGCTGAAACATACAAGATAAACAAACCCAGAGAAATTCAATATTACCGCAGTGACCCGAGCAACACAAAGAGGACTTCAGAAGAACCTTGAGCTCTCCTACTGAGTACTGCCCTCGCAAACTTTCAAGAAGATGTACCATGAATTATTTAGTGCAATAAAATTATAAGCAAACATCCCAACACAGACAGCACTAGATAAATATACTCTCAAAGCCTCAACTGGGAAGACAAAAAGATCCTCTTCAACACACTTTATAACTATGGAAAGTCTTAAAAAAGGAAAGAGAATAATTACCATTGAAGTTTATATAACAACTAAATTAACTTGCTTACCTTGCATCCGGAAATATGTTCACTAAAGGTTTAAATGTTTCTTGTAGATAAAGCTCTGTCGCAAGAAATAAAAAGACAATCAGTAAATTATACAGGAAACATTGACATGTGCGATTAATCGCATCCCCAAAAAAAATTTGTGCTTAGGTCTTTGCCTTATATTTCTTCATATATTTATGCTTATATATAATTTAAATTATAAATAAATATATACATGAAAATATTTCCTTACTATATACATGTTTGTTTACATGTTTAGAAATACAAAATAAATATGCACAGTGCACAGACATATATTGCGTAAACGCAAACGTTTATTCTGGATGCGATTAATCGTTGAAAAGCACTAATTGAAAAAAATCCTCTGTAAGGGTTTCTCACCTCTCCACGTCTCAATCTTGTGCTCCTCAAGCTCATAAATTTGTACCTGAACCAAAACAAGAGACAATTATTTAAATACAGCCCTATTAACCAAATGAACTTGCTGCGAGAACTCTTAGTTAGTAAATTAGGATTTACAAAACAGTGTTTTATTTCTAGTGCTGTTGTTGCTGCTGTTTAAAAAAACAATAACCTCAAATGCATGCGTTACATTTATTATAAAGCACAACCTTTTCTAACGTATTGCTTTGATAAAAGTGTAGCCATGACCCTCGTAAGGATGCTGATGAAATAAAAATGACAAAGCAGGCGGCGTCCCACCAGAGCTCCAATTAACATGAGGCATCGTGCTGCTGATGCAGGTATAATGTCTAAACCCACATGACTAATCACTGAGGGAGACATGAAAAGAGTACACACGGGTCCATGCTTCCATATGTGAACTAATGATGACTGCAGGTGTGAGCGTAATCAGTGCGTGAAAAAGACCAATGGGAGAAGAAACTGGGTTAATGCTGATTTGTTAGAGGCTTTGGAAAGGAATACTGAAAACACTTTTTGCGGTTCTATAGTAGCATGATTGTATCTCCGCTTTGACCCGCCTCTCTGAAACGCAAAATATTTTTTACAAAAGCTTATCGCTCTGAAAAGGGAGGTGTGCTATGATTGGCCAGTTAACAAGTGCGTGGTGTTTGGGACGAATACTGCAATCGTGTGACGGAAATGTAACGCCTTTACCATATTTGGAACAGCAGGTTCCATAGCAATTGTACTGACAGGTTCGCCCACCATACTTGCGTATACATTTGGGCGGTCTTAGTCAAATCACACCATGAACTGACGTAGATTTGTGGGGGTGTGGTTACACGTGGCGTTTCAGGCTGCTCTGGGTAAGCATTCGCTTTTAGATAGATGCATCTTTTATTCCGACACTTTACTTTTTTCAATTTTACGTATCTAATACAACCTGGGCAACCTATAATATGCCAAAGACGCAGAAAAACACGTATTTGCACTATATGACCCCATTAACCATTGTGGACCATTGTGTAATTTTTAGCGGCATCTAGCGGTGAGGTTGTAAATTACAACCAATGGCTCACTCCACCCCTCCTTTTCAAAGCACTACGGTGGCAGACACAGAACTTAGTCTTCAATTTTTCCTTCTTTGCTGAATGAGGTAATGTATTTAGGAAATTCGCTCTGTAGAGCAGTTTATCCGTTTAGGGCTACTGTAGAAACAACTTGGTGAATTCCATGTAAGGGGACCAACGGTGTATGCTGATAGAAATAGTTCCTTCTAAGGTAATAAGAACATAAAGCTTGATTATGTAAAAGGTTTATACACCTCTGAAGACATCGTCATGTATATTATATTGCATTTCTGTCAATAGATCTTCCAAAAAAAGTACACATAGCACCTTTAAAAAACCTTTTTTTAGTAACCATGGAATTGAATCAAGCCAATTTTCATGTCACGCCTGTGTAAATGAGGATGACAGTTATATAATATTGCAGACGCAGCATATTCAGATGAAGTAATAAAGCCACAGCTGTGCAGAAAGATGCTGTATAGCTTCTTCAACTGTTCCTGTCTCCGCGGAAACGTCGGATGCTGCTTTATCCAGAGTGCTTACTGTGTTTCTCTGTTCTTACTCATCATGAGTCTATATTTGAGAGCAAAACGCTAAACAAGGTTCAAGAGCTAATGAATACTCATGAGCTTGAAGATTTATGATGAATCTCAGACTGTGAACTCATCATAAATGCATCAATTATGAAGTTATTCTGCTGTACTGTAGCATTTTCATTCAAGCAAAATAATTCATTTCCTTGTTGTTTCCATTTAAGCTCTTCAAAGTCTTTATGCCATCATTGACACAAAAGCGACAATGTTTGGTGTTTCTGGAAAGTTCTGCTTATTTTTGGAGCTCTGAGAGTGTTCCAGAATGTAGACATGCTGGGATGTTGCAGGTTTTTTTACATCACCTGAGGCCGAGAGCTACAAACAGTTCAACAACAGCATTTATTGTACATTTTCTACTCTATATGATGGGAGAAGACCACTGTAAGGTCAGAAACAAACTCAAGTATGCAAAGCAGATGCTTGGTGAACTTGTGCAACATTTACATACAATCCTCGCAGGGAGTATGTTCTGTCAAAAAACATAGCAAGACGTACCACCGGTGATTTGTAGTATCTGTGAAGAATATTGATGAAGTCTGTGATGGTTAACATGCCTGCAAAATAAAAAGAAGGAAATATTTAGATTTTGATGTCAAGAGAATCCATTCGGGACAACACGTAAACACAAGAGGATATTTGTACACATTGAAATGAGGTGAGAGGGAGAACTTGGGGCTTCCGATTACAGTTTGCCTTCTCGGAGTAAAGTGGTGTTCTTTGAGCTTGGACTAGTTCCCTACAGGGGTGGCGGTGTGCCAGCTGTGAGCTAAAGCGGAGTGTGGAGGGGAGGTATGACACAAACCCAGATCTCAACCCAGAGGCACCGAAAAACGGTACCGAAAACGGTACTTAAAGGGACACGTGTAATTCATGTGATTGTTGAGGCAACATTTGTCAGGTCTTAACTCCTCCAAACAGAGTGCCACTGGCTTGCTCGAGTTCTTTGTTTTAAAATGTAAATACGGGACAATCGCGCTCACAATGCGCACTGACATTCTCTGTCTTCCCGGCGTGTCTACGGCACACCAAAGCTTATAGTGGAGCTACTGCAAGGGAATTACGGTGCTACCCATCAACTTATCCTTTACATAAATGTAACTTATCTTAAAGCTGCCCGTGCGCTTTGGAAAGGAGAAGAAAACGACCCAACAGGTGGTTTCGCTGCCTTCTTTTGACTTGACGTAAAAATACGAATGTGAAATATGAAAAAGTAAAAAATAATGTTTGTATTTTGGGTGGTATAGCAGATCGGATTTATATAGGTTTAGCTTAGACTGGCTGGTGGAAAGCCATTCCCGGGACATCTGTGCCATCTGAAAGGGTGTGTTCAAGCTCCAGACTGTCACAAAAACATGTAACCATGTTACTTTATTAAATAAAAACTAATGATGTCGCATGCAAAGGCGTATGCGGTTTACAAACGCGACTTCTGGAGGAGGCAGCCTTCAAAATGAGACGCAGCATGTATTTTTTAATTCAAATTTACTATTAAAATCTTATCGGTTAACGGTTAATGTTCAGATAACGAGTTTTGGTTCTCGGTTAGGGACCGAAATGAGTATCCCTAGGTTGAATCATTTGTAAATATAATGTCATTTATGAAATTAAAAGACATATTTATATATAATATATTCCCAAAAAACTTCAAAATGATTTGCTGCATCCGGGTTACCGTGTGTTATTAGTTTTAAAGGTTGTTATATGGGAATAAAAATAGCTGCAAATGTCACGACTGGCCAATCAGAATCAAGCCTTGTAATAAAGCATCATACATGTATACAAATTAATGATGATGGCTTCTTAACAAGATGGTTGGATTTATAATAACAAGACAGATCCGGCGGACTAAATATAGACATTGTGGATTAGTCAGTTTTGGAGAAGAGAGTATTTGAGAGAGGCACTCATACAGTTACGATGCAATCACTAACTGGTCATGAAGTGTGCAGGTGTACTTATATCTGTTCCTATCGAGCTGACCCACATGAGAAGAGAAATGAGAGGGAAGGGTTGTGCTTCTCCAAAAGCCGTGGCAGAGAGATTGTTTGATTTGCATCCGTTCTTTCATCATTTACTCATCCTCTTGTTATTTGATATACAAGATATTTTGAAAAACGTTGAAACCAAACAAAATTCCCCCCCCATCGACTTCAACTGTATGGACACAAAACCACTGAGATATTTCTGTTCCACAGAAGAAAAGCTGTGTATGTTTTGAAAAACATGAGGGTGAATCGAATTCTTTGGGGGGTGAACTTTGCCTTTAAACAGAATTATTAAATTACAAATTAAGTTCATCAAATCTTAAAAGGGAAGCACAGCTTCATCTTATTCCCCTGACCAAAGTCAAGATGCTTCAACTGGTGACATCACAGGTGTTCATGAGCAGGTGTTGGACTCATCAGTGTCTCTGTGGTTGGGTTAAGCAGACAGAGACCTCTGAGGAGATCTCAAAGGGTGGGTTTTCACAACCTGATAATTACCATCAGTGCCCACGCCTCCACCTGCACCTCTCTTTCTCTCTCGCGCTCTACTGTACAATTTCCACCTTATTTATTAATACGCGAGAAATTCTGTCCTGGATCTGCAGCAAGTGAGTCAGCACTTATGTGCACTTAAATGGCCTGTTTATCCACACTGAGAGGCTTACAGAGACCACAGTAGACCAGAACAGATCAGTAGCCTCAGGAACCCAAACAAATCGAGCAAAACAGTCAATTTAAACAGCACATTTAAGCACAGCTGGCTACACCAAGCAGGGAACATGAGTCTTTATGAGGCTGAGATTAGATTTCAAAAGGCATTATCTTTAAAAGATATCCGACACAGTGTTTAATAGCGACCTGTTGATGGTGTATGTTTTGGAGAGCTGTATCCTGTATTTTGTGTGTTCTATTGTCCCTCTAGAGAGGACAGATACAGTGCTGATTATGATTGCATCAGAGGATGTCTATTTACAGTCAGATATTTGATATTCAATGGAAAGAGATGCTGGGTTTGGCACTCTGGATGGGATGAGTGAGATATTCATGCGTCCTCGATGACTCATTCGATCCATGTGGCTGGTGTTGAAGAGGTCTCCCACCATGACTTTTTAAAAATGAAAGCACAATATTAATATATCAAGACTTATGGCTTATAGAGATTTGGAGATCAGGGGTACAGTAAATGATTTAGTCGTGATGATATATTCTAGGAAATTCTGACCCTATTTACTCGCTCTCAAAAACAAATGAGATTTGAGATCTACAGTATGGTGGTGAACCAAGCGAGTTACTTTAAAACGTTTTCTTGAACAACTTTTACAAAACATCCTCATCTTCGATGCATAAAAGAACACCATGTGATGTTGGAACGACCTAATGCTGAATAAATAACAGCATTTAATTTACTTTAAAATTTAAAAATAAATAGTATTCCAATATTGGAGCAAGCAATAAATATAAAAATGTTAACAAATTTTACTTGACATATTAACATTCATTTAGAAATGGTATGCAATGTAGAAACATGCATTTTAAAATGTACTTTAAAAAGTAGGGCTGCACAATATATCGAAATATCTCAAATGGTTTGCAATAACTCCATATTTTCCAAGAGTAATATTATCAAAGTTTTAAGTTAGTGCAGAGTGACTGTACCTGATGTGTGGAAGATTATCAATATTTAGAATGAATGCAAAACATGCAATTTTATGTTTTAAATTGATCTTGATATAGTTTAAACTGATTTTACTGACTCAAAGAATTACGGTATCGCACATCACATCATAGAGCAACTTATTACTTACATATATTGCACTTTTCCCTTTAAAAGCATTATATTCTAACAATTAACAATGTGTGGGCGAAGAAAAGTATTACCAAATGATATCCACAATTTAATGAAATCCAAATATGCAACTAAATATATTTTACTTTAGTAACGCCACATTACGACTAATCATGCTGTGTTTTTATATGATTTCTATGATAAAATGTGTCATTTCCATCAAATTCTTTCGTAGAAAGTCCTGAATGTTTTACCTGCTAATTCGGCTTCACACAGTAAGAACGCTCACACTCTGGTCAGCAAACGCAGCTATTTTGGGCAGGTTTTGTCATGGTAACAGATAAGACTCTGTGGAGGGTGACAAGGAGGATCATCTCCTGTCTGAATCTCTTCTAGGCCACAGAGATCTGGATGTATATGTAACACCCCCCTAGAGAGAACGCCAGAGAGCAGCTCCACTTACAACCCTCGGTTTAGGAATTTACCGATAAGGATAACGCGATTGGAGTCTGATAAGATGAAAGTAACCGATGGGTATTGAGAATTTCAGTAGCCATAATGCCTCTTTCCTTGAGATTTATCAGATCAGATTATCCTTCCTACAAAATCACCCCTTGCCACATAGATTAATACTTTTTTTTGGAATTCCTCAATATAATATACATACCAACGAAACTCTGTTTTTTGGTCTCCCAAAGGGGGGCGGCTCGTACTCCATTGGCCACCAAGGCAAAAAATGCCTTTTTAACCTGAAAACAGAAAAAACATTTGAAATGTTATATATTATTTCAGTTCTTGTTTTTGCACCAATATGCATGAATTTAAAAAAACGACAGGTAAAAAGTAGCAGGTAGGGGGCGCTGTTTACTCCAAACATCTGAGATTTAATTGAACATGCAGTATGCATATACGTATATCTCATATATATCTCAGGGTCTTTACACAAGAATGCAAACACACACAATTTAACATTAAAGGAGGGGTGTCCGATTTCTCTTAGCCGTTGTTGATGTTCAAATAACCAAAACAGACACACCCCTACCCCCATCTTTCGCTTTCGTCAGCGCTCGGCTCGACTAATGTCTGTCCTGTGCACTGTACACCTTACTGCTGATTGGCTACAAGGTTGTTTTGGTACTTGGCCCGACTTTGTCAAAACAAGCGTTATTCAGAATTCAGACCGTAGGGAATTAATAGATTCTTCCCTTATGTTAAATGTCACCATATATTGCATGGTATGAAAACACACTGAACCTAAGGCGACCTAAGTAAAAAAAATCTTCTACATCTTAGATTCCAACCTGAAGAGTTTGGGTTGTTCCATTCAAATGCTGCCGATATTGCCATGGAGCTAAAAAAAGCATTAAGCATTGCTTCTCAAAGGCATTCATAATAGATCATGCAGCTTCTTTTCTCCCTCCTTGGGTGATGTTCCCGCTCAACTCAAGATTATTAAACATTAATCGAGCCATGGCTAGAAACATAATGAAATGGTCCCCAGGGCAGACTACCCTGATATATGGAAACAGTGTTGAATGGGGTGAAAGCTCTGGCAGCTGGTATATCACCGCTACGAGTCGCTGATCAACAATAGAAGCTATCTTCCGTCCACAACAATTCCACTGGCAAAGGTTTTATCAAATATTAAAGAGTAGTGTGATGAGGCCGTGGTCCCTGCACCTATGGACACCATTTCGGGGGGACCTGTCATAAATTTCTACTCATGGAGGAGTTTCTGACAGCATGTAAGATTAGAAAGGCGCTGATGTGTTATAGGATGAAGCGATGTGTGAACTGCAACGTGGTTGATGACGAAGAAAACGTGCAAATAGAGACAGAGAGAAAACAAACAGGGTGGATAAATGCAGGATCACAGATTAAAAAATGGCTTTTGTTTAAATAATGTACTATTCTCGCACACATGCCTTTCAGAAAGAATGAGGTGAGGATAACAGTGTGTGGTTGACTTTGAAAACATTCATGCTTGTATAGATCAAAGTGAGATTGGAAGACACCCACCAGTGTCTGTTTTTCCCCACATTTGACTTGATAGAAAATTTTGGTTGTATTGCCTAGTCCAAATGAAGAAGCAATAACAGGCCCTCATAACTTTAAGTATCATCATGTCTTATGCAGATGTTTCATAAGAGAGTTAGACGTTTGTTCAAATTAAGTAGACTATAAGCAATATTACATAACATAAGTTTCTTAGCAAACCACTAATAATAATAATAAAATTGCATATCCTCTTCCATTTCCTAGAAAACCCAACTTTATAACCTAACTTTGTTGAATGTGCATTTTGTAAGTCATACATCTCTAATGTCAGACCTCTTACCTGCAAAGTTGTGTCAAAGACCACAAGCTTGGAGCTGGTAGGAACGATGTCATAGCACTTATGTGACTTCATAAAACGCATGTAAATGTCACTCTCGGACTGATCAACCGCTGTAAAAACACCAAGAAAAAAACAGCAACAGTCAATTTGAATCCATCTGTAAATGTTGTCTGTAAGGTCTGTGCTAACATACTGTGAAAGGGTTACGTAAATAATTCCTTCATATTTAAACATTCATATTGCTTATCAGAATTAATAAACATTGGTATGTTTTCTAGCTCATATATTACGGTTGCTAGAAAAAGCCTGGGATGCCCTTACAAGCTTTTTTTTTCTTTGTGTAGATTTATCCCCACCATTATCATAACTAATAGCGATTTAGCCTATTTGGGGTCTGACAACCGTGATACAAATGGATGACCTAAACCCACTGAACTGTTTTGATCACTCGCATTGTGCCTTTCAGCGGCATCCAACTTAATGTCGCCAGTTGCCATGGTAATTCTTACAGTTGTATTATTAGACACTGAACAGTTTCCTCTGAAGCAGTCTAGACTAAAAACAATAGCGAAATATCTTGCTGCGCTTCTTAAGATGCAGTTAAGTAGCAGCAATCATGCATCTTCCTCAAGACTCTATACACCTCGCAAGCTCAACAAACATCAATCTTGGAGCCAAGTGAAGAAACAAGCCTTTATTGACAGTAATGTATTGACAGTAATGTCCACAGCTGTGTGTGTGCATCTTGACAGACAGTTTCCACCCACTTCAGGTGACAAGCAATGACTGCTTTTGGTGTATGTTAACATTTGACTCACAGCTCTGCCCACATGTTATAGATTTTCTGCACTTTACGGACCCAAAGACTTCTTCCACTATAGCAAAGACAGGTGACTCACTCACAGTTGAATAAAAGCTTGGGGTTCAAAGTATTTTGGACCATCTTAGAGCTGTTTAACGCTCTTCAAATCACTATTGTGAGTGAGCTACGTCTAGCATTAGCTCATGGAAACACTCCGAATTAAAGCAGTACGGTTGAGCTGCGGGTCATGGGGAACTTTTCTGAAGGGGATTTGGTGCTTAAAAAAATACAACAACACAGACTCACTATAACACCTCTATCTAGGCTAATCGTTTTTTAGTAAAATCATCCTCAAATCAGCCCAAACAATTGCAAAAGAAAGCTATTTAGAAAGCCTGAGCGTTTGGATTAGCTACAAACAGAGGCATGACACTTTGGCCAACGTCCACCGTGGCTATTCAAAGATCTGAATGACTGCAGAATGAATCTTTTGTTGCGGAAAACACTTTCACATGCTATTAAAATGATGCGCCAGGCTCCGCTGGACTGCTCTACGACTGCATATTCCAAACCAATGCTTTCAGACATCCTCATGACGGTACTTCAAAAACTAGTACGCGCTATTAATACTTCAAAAAGTACACCGCTCTGTGGATGACCTTAGTCTGGGAACGCTATGCTAGCCTGCAGTAAAAAGCCCAGTAACAACAGCTAAAAACTGTTGTGCTGATGTGAATGATTAATAAGCATTTTAAGGCTTCTCCAAACTAGCCGCCCTCACCGTAACCTCCAAACACCTGGCTGCGGTTTTACAGCACAGGTATATGACTGGTTGTGTGGTGTAAAGAAGCGTGGGAGTTTTAGGGACTGAACTGCAATCGCTTTGGGGAAAACCCCAACCCCTGTGTGAAATTGCAGTTCTGCAGGCTGAACCTGCTCTCTGTTGAGCTCTGGAAGGTCTCTGCTCTGATGTGTCTAATGCTTTCCTAAAAAGATACAACAGTTACAGCACAGCTGTAATAAGCCTTTATAAATAACAGTAAGACCAGCAGTGCCAGCTCGCAGTATGGCATGCTGGCTTTATACTGCTGGAAAAACCTTGCCGGAGGCAAAGGACTCTGGAGGAAAATGTCTGCCATGAAAACCGTTTTGGGGCTGGTCTGTACCCTACCCTGTCGTGTGGCATTCCTTGTTAGGTTTAGTTGTTATTATGTGATTAACTCTTACTTAGACCTACTGCTGTAAAAAGTTAAATGGTTACCTTCCAATCTAAAAAGATGTGCTTTTAAAGCTGCTGTATGCTAATCCACGCCACTAGTGGCACAAAATGGATCTGCAAATTATGAACAATATCGTTTTGTACTGTTTGACCATATCAGTACACCGCTGATGCAAAATACCGCCTTAAAATACTGTCTAACAAGTTATCTATCATGTCATAGGGATATTCAACTAGTATCTCACCTACAGAAACAAGGGGTTAACAACAACGAAACATTATTTGAATTAATCTCAAAATCTTCACTAAACTGAACACTATTATTGATTCTTACGCAAGTGTGGCAAAGGTCAAACACTCTCCTCGAAGGTGTTCAATATTTAACCGCATCAATAATATATACAGTTGGGCATTACCCTCACCACTCAGTGACTCCTCCTTTGCGTGGGTGAGATGTCTAGAGCCAATAGCATCATCTGACGCTTCTACAACCAACAGGTTAGAAATGACGACTGGGGATCCCGAAACATTATAAGGAATCCCGCTGTGCGGTTCAATGAATCAAGCATCTCGACGCACCAAATCAAAATGATACCCTACTGTGTCCCAGAAACAACCAGCCCTCAAACACAAAATCAGCATCGTATGGTTATACCAGACTTAAATTATAAAGGGGATTTAAACGCAATACGCGATCTGTTAACACTATCAGAGTGAATAAACAATAGCACAGGTGAAGTCGGTAGAAACAGCACAATGTCAAGACAACACACCCAACCGGTTCAGAAAACGAAGGCGAATCACAAGCAAGTTGGCATTTCATCATCAAGGCCATACAGATTTCTCCAGAAGGCTTACCTTCATCCTCGAGATCGAGTTTCTCCAGCATGTCTTCAGATAAACCGCGAACCTGTGAACCAGAGGCAAGGGACAGAGTCAAGAATGGAGCGATCTCAAACTGCCCTCCCCTCGCGCCGTCCACACACCCTCAAACACACACTGGCACGGCAGACGGTGAGGAGACCAGTGAGATCGGAAGTTGGCTGCCTGCCGGGTGCTTGTCAGAGTTTAATAAAAGGTACAGTAGAGAACACGCGCAGCCGCTAAAGTTCCAAATCGGAAATAGAACTGTTACAATGTATCACACAGGAAAAATGAAACTGTTACAATGTGTCATCCGCGAATCGCTCTACGCGCGTTTTCTTTGATAATCAACGATTTACCAGAACCTGTTCCGCGCGGTACCGACTCAAACCAAAGGCGAATTTTAAATGCACACGATTTTTTTTCCGAGACTCATCGAGTCACTCTTCGCAGGCGTGTTCTCCGATTGTGTGTACCCGTACATCCAATGTTAAGTCAGTCGTGGGAGACCCACCCCCTTCGCTCCTTTACAAATGGACTGTTCCAGTTTGCTGCAGTCGCGAGCTGTCACCGGTCTGATTGAGTGTTTAAATCAAACGTTTCGCGATCTCGCTTATTATTATGAGCATCAGACAACGCAGTCCTGAGGGAGAATGGAGTCAGCGTGTTTAAACCTGACGAAAATGCGTCAGCGCGTTAACATTACACTATGGGCAAGTAAAATGTCTGAGAGCGTGACATCAATTCATCTGTAAAAATGCACGAGCCAAATAAGGGATCAAATTATATTATTTCAAAGAAACATTTTACAAGGCAAATATATTTACAGATTCAGAAGTGTTACAAGTCATCCTATCTTCCGTTTATATAAGAAAGTGTGTCATTTGTTATTAGGAAATCCTAATATGGTCAATAATTACTATTTTCCCGACAGGCATGAACAAGCACCCATAGTCAAGAACCCTGAATAAATCATTTATAATAAATAAAACGTGTGACGTGTCTGTGTACATATATTGTTAACCATAAATGATCCTAAATGTTACTAGTTTTAATTATTGATCTAAATAACCTGATAAGTAGCATTACAAGGCTTTTATCTTTATTTTCTGACTTGTGTGAAGACTTTAAAGATCTTATTTTTAAAAGATGTGTTCTTCCTTGTTATTTCTAATTATCATTGCACATTAATTTCTCCATAAATACCATTACGTTTAAAAGAAATGTACAGAACTATTATTCCAGAATGTGCATGCATAATGCATCTCTGTCTCTCTGGCCTGAAAACACACCGAAACTCATAAAGACTGAATTTAAATAGGAACCGATCAGACATACAGTAGCTATTGTAAAAAAATGTTCTAAGACTCAAATAATTACAGATGCTCTAGCTGAAATGCTGTGACATATGTGTTATACAAATGCCTAATAGCTCTTTTTCAGGGCAGCATCTGGTGTGGAGGGTAATTAGTGTAGAAATGTGTTCAAATTCCTGCTTGTTGAATCATTGGGCGTGGCTGTCCAACAAGAGCCCTCGTGAGAAGAACAATCCACCCCTAACATGCATCAATGGTCAACAACTTCGGGTCACAGAGAGAATAAAATTTAAATCCGTGCAAAACATCCAAGTAACAGGGTCGTTTTTAATAAACAGTAACTCATGGAAACGACGAACCTTGCCAGAGAGCGAGAGATGTGAAGTTAATTTAACACTCAAGAGGGAAGTCTAATGGTGTCTTACGAGCAGTAACACTGATCATCCGTATTGACTGCCAGATCCACTCGGTAACCAATCGATGGGATGTGAGAGGAGAATTGTTGAGAGGTGAGAGGTTTTCCCAGGTTGTTAAAGATAGAAATGATTGCACTGTTTGGCGTGGAACCTGCTTAAACTTACAAAGCAGCCTCTTGTTTTCCTTTTGTCAGAGAAGACTGGATACATAGATCATTGTTTGGTGGAAAGAGGGATTGTGGATATTTTTGCAAAACCATGATAAAGGAATATCTGTGGTCATCGTGATGCAGCAAGCTGAAGCAGTGTGGGTCAGTGATGTCAGCAGTGTTGAAAAAGTAAATGTGTCAGAGGGGTAGAAAGTGACGCAAGGATATGATAAGCGTGAGTAGTTGATAAGACATCTGCTGAGTGTAGCCTTGGACCTGCTCTTAGATTAGCGGGCAGGAGGCAAGGACAACATCACTGCAGATGGTGACTGCTGTATTGATTTTGGCATGTGAATGTGATAAATGGTCAGTGGGTTTGTGCTGCAAGAATCAGATCTATCAACAGGGTGAGTGTTATCAAGGTGCAGCCATGTAAGGACTCTTTTTAGGAATGTTAAAGGAACAAAAATAAGGAAGACATTTCTTATGATTTAAATTTTCTTCAAATAATGCAATGCATTGCTAACAAACAAAAGTTGCTTTTTTAAAGCACATATTTTTCAGTGAGCAAATTAAAATGCTAAATGGTTATTTTTAAATAAAAAGCAAATTAAAGCTTTTAGATCAGTTAACAGATATAAAAATGACATTTAAATAAAATACTTACATTTTAAAAGCGTGTTTCTGTGAAATGTTCATGTAAAATTCATTCGTGTCTGCTAAATCCTAAATAATCTTTCTGGACAACAGACCAAAAATTCTGATGACTCATGTACATTCAGGAGGAAATAAGTCATCACAGAACCGAAAACAGATTTTAAGCCGTAATGTTCCATCATGCTCTTAGCTATTATTTGTGCGTATAAAACTCTTTGTATCACTTGAAGAAGAAGAAAGTGGTACTTCTCGCTCTAAAGAGCAGGTTTCACTCACCACTCGTGAGGTAGATATAGGTGCCGAGCAGGAACCTGGTGGTGGTTTTGCGAAAGGGGGGATCTGGTGCTGTCTGGTATCAAGGGGTGAGGATAAGGAACGGTGCACTGTGTCATGTTGACCGACTTCCACGAGAAATGACGGAGTCTGCTTGGTCAATTGTGTTGGAGTGGTGGGTGATGAGGAGATCCCAGACCCTGCAAAAACAGAAAGATCTGATCAATTCAAGAGTTTAACACTTAAGGTCTTTGCACATGAAGTCCAAAATGTATGTTTTCGGATTTTTTGTTTTTTTGTATTTGGCTCTCGTTTGTACGGAGTCTCTGAATTGTTATAAAAGGCCGCTCAGAATGCTTGACGGTTATGAAAAATGCAGAAAATCGAACCCGGGCCAATTTTTTATGACGGACGAAAATATTGGAGGCAGAGTGTAAATGTGATTGACAAAACGTGAGGTCGTATTTATTTTTAATGTGTGGATATTTCGGACGCAAATTTCGGACTCAATGTGCAAAGGGCTTTATCCTGACTTCTCAATCCTAGTTTTAAGTTAACATGTAATTCAACTTTACACTATTTAACTGATGGATCCGATCCATTACACATAACTAATGCATGTTTCTGATCCATATTTATTCAAGATCGCTTTCCCGCTCATTCTCCTTCACAACTCCTTCCTAGTGGAACATTCTTCCCAACTTAGTCCGTTCAACAACATGTCTCACAACATTCAATAAACTACTGGAAACCTATCTCTTCTGTGAATATTTGACAGAAAAAAAAGAAAAAAACTTTCTTTCTCTCAACAGGTTTTGTTCTGGCTTTTGTGGAAGCTAGTGACTTGGTATCAGCACCTATTGTATTTTTATTCCTGTATGACATATCGCTTTATTGCACCCTGAACTTTCTGTTTGGCGCGTCTGCTAAATGACTAAATGTAAATGTAAGATAAGCTTGTTTTCTTTAGGATTAACTTACATTCTCTTTATTTTGAATCCACTCCTTTGAAACTTACTGCATTCTGGTATGTAAAGCCCGTATTTTAGAAAAGTTCTTGAACAAGAGTTCTGCTCAACATTTAAATGTTCATGAAATATTCTGGATTTCACACAATAGCAAATGGGGGTAGAGTGGTTTTACCATTCGCTATTTTCAAATGTCTGTATCTTGTTCTTTGCTCCATAAGGATGATTTACATCCAACCATCACTTAAAGTATAGAAACACCTGTCGTTACTCTGATCCCCGCCTGCAGAAATAGAAGGGGCCACAAGGCCTGAACCGCAGGCAGTGTGGAGAGCAGAGTTTTATCACCTCATTTCACACTTCATCTGCTATTGCAGGCAGCAGATTTCATGCAGTGTTTCCTGCAGGCTTTGCCCTGTATACTGCAGTCAGTTTACAGAAAACATTTCAAAAGAAAAGACTAGCATAACAGCCATCAAGCACTGCAGCGATCTAACCCTTCTATATTGTTTATTCGGCTACACGATTCTTCCGATGGATGTCAAACTCCCAAAAATGACACATTTCTCAAATTTCCCTGAAGTGCTCTTCACACCAGTAGCCTGAGTAATTGGCCTGTCTGTTTTGGATACATTCTGCACGTTCACTGGCCGTTAAATTATAAATCAATCTGGTTGTGGTCCTTCTAATCAGATTTTGCTAATTTCTCCATCATCCCTTATTTTGAACGTGAACCAGTTCTGGGTTATGTCCTCTTCACCCGCTGGATTCGGTTCCACAGCCTTGGGGAATAAGCTTGTTCTCACAGAGTGTTGTGAAGAGGAAACTTATTGAGTTTCTGCTTTGATGAGTTGATAAGAGAGTGAAATGTAGCCCTGCCTGCAGAGTCCGAGATGCCATCAGAAAGCCAATGAGGTATGAATCTATCTATCTATCCATCCATCCATCCATCCATCTAAATATCTATCTATCCATCTATTCATCCATCCCAGTCGATGGATTGATGAGCATCTGACAACTTATTAAGAGAATCGTAAGCGTTTATCACGCCAGAAAGAACGATCAGAAAATCCATTACAGATATGCAAAGAGAAATGATTAACAAGTATACCCCGCTCCCACAATGGCAATGGCAATGGCAATGGCAATTTATTTATATAGCACTATTTACTACAACCAGAGTTGACCAATGTGCTTTACAATACAATAACTAAAAACAACAGTAACACACAAGAGTAAAACAAGAATACATTTTGACATACACCAAAGTCGCTGCACAAGCCATTATCTTCTCCCAGCCGAAAACACATGGCTGCTGAATGAGTAAAAAGCTGATTTTATTGCAGTCAAGCATCGGCACAGCAAAACATGCTACATAAAAGGAATACAAAGAATGGGAGGAGGAACACGATGAGAGCTGAAATAAGCAAGTGTTTGTGATGATGTCATCAAGATGGCGGCTCCTCCCTCTCAAATACATCTCTCCTTCTCTGCCCATCTCCCCGCATCCACAGGGAGTCTTAATTCTCATCTACCTCACATATCCACAGAGATCATTCACCATCAAGACCACAGAATCACGTGATAGCTGTAGCAAACAGGATGTGAGTGCTGTGGTTTTCTCTCGTATTTCATTCAAATGATGACATCATGCCTACCGAACAACATAATCTTTTCTAAGGCTTCAGAGTGAGATGAAGGGGTGTGAGGCTCCAAAATATGTTATTAACACATCTTTTCAAAGCAAAAGAACCACTGTTGGGTTGTATTTGAAAATGTTACATATAGCTAATTTTTCCACAGTAATGCAAAACAAAGGTTAATTATTTTTATTTAGGATTTTAAAATGCTTTACTTATATTTGTTACTTTTTATTTCCTTATTTTAATTTATTTGCCCTAAAAACGTCAGTTTATGCCATTTGAAACAAACTATTACTTTCAGTGTATAGAATATAAAATTTGAATTTGTGTCTTTAGCAAGATTTTTGTACAGTCCCTGCTCAGCTGAACAGAATCCACCCACATGCCACACAAACAGGGATTATCGAATTAAAATTTACTCCTGAGAAATACAAGTGCGACATTATGAAGCCACATCACTATTCAAATCATTTTAACACAATTATAGAATATAATCACATCAAAACACAGCTAGAAACAGGCCTGCTCCGACTCATCACATCCCTAATGCCGTGTTATGGAAGATAACCAAAACCTTATTATGTTTAATTCCAACATTTTTTGCCAGGTAAATAGCAAACTAATTTTCCTCAAATGTGATTGTTCGTGGCATTCTTTATTGTTCTATTATTCTGATGTGGGTTTGTCATAAACCGCCTGGACTGTGAATCAAATTTAAAACCTCTGCGGTCGATTTAGTGTCTGAATTGAGGAGTCAAATTCATTTTGAGAAATGGGAGAGAAGGCCACAGATATCTCTGACTGCCGTTTAGCTCCGCTAGCTTAACCCATACACACTCGTCATCCTCCAAAAAATTAGATTTTGTTTCAAATGTTAGAAAATTGCTTTAAACACATTAAATATAAAGAATGTAGACCAGTATTATGTATTATGAAGATCAATATTGTTTATGAAATTAATTTGAGTTTAAGAAGAGAATGATAAACACTGCTGCCTGCTGTTCCTATGCTGTCACCATGACCTCCATTGATGTTAAGCCTGTAGATAAAGGTTAACAAACTTCATCCTCGGTGATTGATGACCCCTGACCCAGTGTCAGACTGACTAACCAAACCCCTCCTAAGCGCTAACGCTTCAATTAAAAGGTTTCCAAACAAAATGTATGTCTACTGACTACAGGGAAACGGTTTTGTCTTAAGCTTTCAAGACTTTTATTCAAAATAAAACACAGTTAAAAAACTTTGTTAGTTCACAAAGAACTATTGATTGACTATGGTGTGAAATATTAATGTTACAGGTGTTAGTGATATAAAAGTCTATGCCACAAGATTTTACAAAAAGACCTGAATAGTCAAATCAACCAGCATTAACCTCATGATTTGCCTCTCTCTCTCTCTGTCTGTCTCTTTATTCGAGCTATAACCAACTTTTGCATGTCAGATGTATAAACACACTGTGCATTGTGTGCTGTTTAAAACGTTTCAATAACAAGAGTTAATAGTTAATAGAGTTCATTTCAGATTTTTTCAAAAATCTTGTTTTTTTATTGTGCAATTAATATAAATAAAACTGCAGTTTGGCTGTCTTATTAATTAATAATAACTCAAAAACACAGCTAACGAACACAATAAAACATTATAAAAACATATTTTCAAATTACATGTGTTACGATTTGTAATGATGTTGTTTTGCTGTTCACATGTGACTGAAGATTATATCCAGACGCAGTGCTTGTTCCGGTCTGGGGCAGATATCATCAGACATCCACGAGGACAAGGACATTTTTAGGTAATACCTTCACTCTACATAAAGCAGTGCAGAATTTTCTTAAAATACACAATGCAGATAGATATGTGGGTCCTATTAAAATTCCAAGGGCAGTTCTGCATCAGTTACCGCCTCCTATATGTATATGTGCAGAACTGCATATGGTGAGAAATAAGAACGAAATAAGAATGCCACCTAAATGCTTTATGTTAGCATTTGTGTTTAAATTAGCTCGCTAAATTACTACTGACTAACAGGTAAAAAAATTGTCATTAATTTCACTAAATCTTGACAATTATGTATAAATAATTATATTTGGATTTTTTGTTATGGTTCATTTGAAATTAAATAATTGTTTTGAAGCAAAGATGGTTTGAAAGACCATTATTGCTCATAAAATACAGAAAGAAATGAATGTCATGTCATTTGTCGAGTGTGATATCACCAACACTTCCAATCTGTGTGAACCACCTGGTTAAAAACAATTCTGCCATCATTAACACAAGCGCATGTTGTTCCTAGCCTGTGTCAGGTTTCTTTCTTCTGAGAATCACAATTGGACATGAATCTGATAACAAGAAGTGTGACTTTCATTGTCTGAAAAAGCAGCATACACTCTTTACAATAGTCTTGTGTTCCACAGAAAGACTGAAAGTTACTAGTTTGAACTGACATGAATATGAGTTAATAAAGACAGGACAGAACATTTTTGTGTGAACTATCACTTTAAGATGAAAAATCATATGTCATTTAAAGGCCGTGTATGTGTGTAAGACCAAATTTGCAGTAACAATCCCTTATTAGCCCTTTGCCAGCACTGAAAGATCGTTTTTATATTTTAATGAGTCCCACTGAAACTCACTCTCAGCAGACTATAAATAACAAATCCCATTTATAGTACCATAGGACCAACCTTCCACACTCTTTAAACTAAACACTGATAGGAAACAAAACATCCGATTTATAGACAATCCTCACAGCGGATTTACCGATTTGTTGCTGCATATTTCAGACATTTTTGTAACCAGGCAAATTCAATTCACAGTCTGGAATAAATCCAAGATCCAGGGGTGAAAGGATATCTTCACACGAGAAAGTCAGCTTTTCCTATCTACTGTATAATGAAAACATGAAAGCCTCTGGTCTTCCGGTGTCCTGTTATCGTTTGCAGGGAGTGTCACACCCAGCTCGCAAAAACTGGGCTATTTAGATGAGAAGCCTCAGTTACTAGTGATTTACATCTAATGAAATTTACCAGAAGAGGGTTTTAATGGTCTTGTACTATAGGAAATACCATTTCTCATGGTCTGAGAGCTTTGGTTAAGCAGACAAATGATATGTGTATCAGTTATCTAAACGCATTTGCCTACTGGTTTAAGTGTTGATGTAAGAGTAAAGGTAAAAAACCATTAAGGTTTTGACATTTATTTATCAAAAGCAGTAAGATTCCTATATTTACATGCTGAAAAATATGATTGAACTTCCATCTTACTGTTTCCCAGAAGGCTGTGGGGCTCTGACTGGCACCTCCCTTTTCTCCCCTCCTTGTCATTGCGCTTTTTGGTCCCTCTGATGCTACTAAAACGTTTCATGGGTGATTATGCTGTTCCCATAGTATGGAAAGACTAGTATGTGTGTATCCTAGGTTATGGGTCTCTTCCCTGGTCCTGGATGTGTTTATCCAGCCATGATTCACACCACCAACAGGTGATTCTGAATGGAAGCGTGCAGCTCGAAAAACTACATGAGAGATTTTTGTTTCCAAAAAATGAAGCACCATGGAAAGTTTACCAAAAAATAAGAAATTTCTCAACTTCTTTTTCTTCTTCTTGTCTTTCGCAGAGGATTTTGTATGCGTTTCAGAGCTCAGATTCAGTAGCAACTCCTCAAGATCCTCAGACTTTCAGGTGCAGCTGTGGGAGCGTGTGAGAGAAACTCTCTCTGTGTGTGTGTGCCTTCCAAACAGCTTGTGTGACAGTGAAACTGTAAAAGGAAACCGACCCATGCCTGGTGAGGCATTGCTAATGATTGGCTAACAGAAGTAAACCCTGCCCACTCATGCATTATGTCCTTTCACATACATTAAGTTCAGTGCATCTGTGTCAGTGTGTGTGTAAAGCTTTGTGCTTCTTAAATGTTTCACGTTATAATGCTTTATAACATACTAGAAATAAAAAACAGTGAAATCGTCTAAATGACTGAAATTAAATACAATGTCAAAATGAAAACATGTTAATTTCATGTCATGCTATGTTACTCATCAGTAACAACTTTAAGAAAAGGCCAAAAAATGTATAATTTTTTTAAGTCTTGTTAAACTAAAATGAATTCAGCACCATGGGAAAACATTTCTGTTGAATGCACAATGTGATCTTATTACTGTTCACATATTTTTATGGCTTACTAAGGCAAGCTTCAACATTATTATTGGTCTTAGTACAGCTGAAAAAAAACCATCCAACCACATCGGACCAACATTCCAAACCTGTGACTTTCTTTCTTCTGAAGAACACAAAAGAAGATATTTTGTAGAATGTTGGTTACCAAACAACACTGCCACCCGTTGACTTCCATTGTACGGACACAAACCACAAACATCTAAAAATAACGTCTTTTGTGTTCCTTAAAAGAACAATCACAGACTTTGAACAAGTGAAAATGATGACAGAATTGGGTCACCTGGCTCAGCGAGGCTCTACTTTGTCAAACACTTGTAGGAATGAAGCTTCATTAAGCTTCTTCTTTTATTATTTATCGGCACTACTTGTGTTGTTCTTCTGTTTCGCCTTGTGATCCTGTAGTGCAATGCAAACTTACTTTTACTTAGAACGTACCCCCAAAATAACAACAATTCTCGCTCTGTACCAGAGAAAATCCTTCTCATGCTTTTAACCCTCATGAAATCTGATATATGTCTCATGATGGTTTGTTCCATTCATGATGGTAAAACTATCCCAGCGACAATCACTTTGGCTAATGATTCCATGTCCCGGCTGATAATTGCCGTCCCCATCTAAACACCCCATGATTCCTGTGCCATCATAAACAAATCCTTTCTCTCTCAAAGCACCCAGCGCACCAATTTAATCATCTTATCGTGGGTAAAGTCACACAACCAGGCTCGCTGCCAAAACAACAGAATCTTACGTAAGCAGACTTAGATGGGCTTTCATTAATCAAAACTCATTTTACAAACCCTGCTGCTTCTTGTCATTACAGGTGCCGCTAAACTTTCCTAAACGTGTTCCATTGAGCTCAAAAAGTGTGAGGGAAGCAGTTAATCCCTCTGAAATCCACAGTGCTCCTGACGTCTTTAAAGAAGAAGGGTCAACAAGACAGCGTAAGGAATAAGATGCTGGTGTTCAGGATATAAGCAGTAAGGATCACAGTTCTCAGCTACTTCAAGAAATGTTATTTTATTATCAAATACAGATAAATCCTTAAATAAAGTGAGCTACCACACACATAAGATCCTTTCCAAAATCTAGCCAACTGCATGGACAGCAACTTAAGCATCATAAGAACGTATCCAAAACTTGCTTGAAAATGAAGGAAGCAAACACAACTCAATTATCTTGTTTTGGCCAAAGCGTTGTATATATTTTTTCTGGATAAAGCAAACACAGAATGCACTTTGAAAGTCTTGGTATAAAAATGAACTGAATAAAACCATCTCATTTATCAAATTAATTTCAATATATAAATGACTATTGATATTTATTCTAAAACGTTTTAATTTATTTAATTTTTATTACACTTTTATTTTATTTATGTATTTTTATTATATTATAATATATAATTTAATCACAGCTATATATAAAAGTAATGCATGTATATCATCTATAAATATTTTTTTCATTTATACACATTACTTTTGTCACACATTACACATTACATTTTTATTTACACACATGCATGCACACACACATGTACAGTATATATGTATTTATGTATATATATAAAGTAATAATTAATACCATACAGTGTATAATAAAATATATTTTATTACAAGACAGCTGCCTATGTAGACCATTGACAGAAAGACAGCTCAATAAACCGTTAAAAAGTGAATTATTTACACTTTATTTAAGTTCACTTCCATACTGTACTTAGTGCTTTACTTTCACACATTCATTTACTAAAAAAGATTTTTTTGTACTTCATGGTATCTCAAAATAGCAGAGATAAAACAAATTGTTGTATATTAGGTACAAAATGATTGCATGAAAATAGAGTTCCTTAAGTACATTAAGTGTAATATAGTGCACATGTTTTGAAATAGAGGTGTAATAAACTCAGCAGTTTGTTATTCGCCTCTATCTGTGTGATTTTATAAGGCTTTCATGCAAGTGTGCATGAAGCCAAGACTGTAGAATGGGGCTGTATGCTACTGTGGGTCACCTTGCACTACTGGAGTAAAGCCAGATATTGTCTGCTGGCTTCTTATCTAGTTAGAAAACAAGAAGTGGCCGCCTCAGAGATGGCAGAAAAATTCAGCACTGCACATACCAACCAACATACAGTATGTGCTTTGCTTTGTAAAACTTACAGCTGAGGGAGTGTAAGGCCGTGTTTATGTGACTCATTTACACGGACGGACGCATATTCAAACTTAACAAACCATGGTGTATTGCAGCAGGTGTGATGTCGATGCTTCTAAGTATGCCAAGTTTGAATATGTAAAAGTGTAAATGAGGTCACTTTAGGACAACATGAAGGAAAAGGATGAGTGTGTTTCCATTTTTAGGTGAACTATGTTTTTTGATGGCTCTGGCAGCCAGTCTGTATAGGCTCTTCCCTAATAAGGATATATGACCATGTACACAGCGGTTGTAAAGTCTCAGAAGAAGCAATGAACGGTATTCCCAGATAAGGTCTGAATGAGAGAGAGGAATGCACTGGCATGATGACAGACATATATCCAACATTATCTAGACATTACCCAGATGTTTGGTTTAATGCTTGGAAGCTGAAAACGGCACGTAAGCTGGAGTGACAATTAAAATATTGTAACTCCTGCAAAACAAACAGTCTCAGAGAGACACAGAGACATATTGTCAAGGTACAATTTAAAGGTATAGTTCACCCAAAAATAATTTACTCACTCTCTTGTCATGTCTTTCTTCCCGAGAACACAGAAGAAGATATTTTGAAGAAAGTTAGTGACCGAACAGCACCGGAACCCATTTACTTCTATTATATGGACACAAAACCAACCCAAGTAAATGGCTGCAGGTTCTTCAGAGTGTCTTGTTTTATGTTCTCTAGACAGACGAAAGAAAGTCATACAGGTTTAAAATGACAAGAGGGTGAGTAAATGATGAGAGAATTCAATTTTTTGGGTGAACTATCGCCATAATTAAAATACCTTAATCCAAAATATTAATAATGACTGAAATGATTAAAGTAAATTTCTCATCACTGAATTTCAATGTGCTCCAGTGTTTGCTATATTTTATTAGCTTACAAATGGATAACTTGAGAGAGTAAAATGAAAATGAAAAAATAACACACTGCAGATATTAAAAGACAGGTTAAAATCTTTAAATCGGGTGTCTATGTCTCAAGAGCAAGACCTTCGAAAGTCAAAATAGATTTAGTAGCCAGTCAAGAAACATGTATATATAAAGTGGAAGCTAAACGGTACAAAGCAGAGTAACACAATTATAACACGCACTTCCTCAATCTACCCATAGATGGAGGTAAAGCTGTAAAAAAAACTCGTAAGAGGAAGATGGGGTTTGGCTAGTTAAAATGTCAAAGTCAGCCCCTGCTGGTAGATACTGTAGTTGCAGAACACAAATAAAGATATTTTGATGAATGTTGTTAACCGAGCAATGGCGGTCCCCGTTCACTTCTATTGTATGGACACAAGACTATTGCAAACTGTTGTTGGGTTACCAACATTCTATAAAACATATTCTTTTGTGTTCTGCAGAAGAAAGTTATACAGGTTTGAAATGACACGAGGGTGACTAAATGATGACTTAGTTTTCATTCTCACATTTTAAGTCATTTTGTGTTAAATAAATAAAAGGTCCAACACAAGGTTGTTAAAGTGTGTAACACAAAATGTGTTGTCCTTTACTAGACACAGATTGTGTTGTGTTTAACACAACAGTTTTTAAAGTGTATTCAACAGCAGTTTTTATTATCCAAGGACCGCCTAAGAGGCCGTCTGACGGACATGCGAAGCAACCAATCACAGATCATATGATTCAGAAATGATTTTTAGTTATGATATATAAAGATACAGCATTTAACTTGTGTGCCACATGTTTTTACATCAAAATGTACAAGTTTACTTATATGTACAACATCTTCTGACTGTAATTTGCTGTGCTATTCTATTATTAAAGCATCAGGTTTCCAAAAAACATCATAATTTTAACCTTAATGTAGTTTTTTACAAATCAAGATCATATCTTAATTCAGACCAGTAGGTGGCAACAAACCAAAGAACTAGTTTGTGGCACAAACAAGCAGGTGAGTTATGAGGATGACACAGCAACAGTTCTTAAACCATTTTCTCATTGTTATTTCTGAATCATAAACATAAGTAATTAAATCATTACCACATAAGAGATATCGAAAAATTCATCACGCCCTTTTCCTATGTTGTTAATGTCTAATTTCTGTTATTAGAATTTGTATGATAGCAACCAAAATCGGATTATTTGTGCAATGTGAAAGCAAAACAAATGTCTAGTCTGCACCTCTCTTTCGAAACAGACATAATATAAATATAAAATATCTTCACACCTGGTATTATTTTGGGATGTGAATTTGTTTTGTTCGTGTTGGGAATAGTATTCATTCAATTGTTCTTCTTTTGCTTTCATCTGTTTTTATTGAAAACAACATTCTAATCTCTGAGATGAGATGAATGACCAGGAATGTGTCACTGCTGAATCCATCAAAACAAAATTCCAACCAATCCATGAGTGTAATTGAATGAAAACAGTCTGCCTAAATGTAGACACACCTCCAGAGAGCACGCCTGGGTTCTTTCAGCTACATAATGGGAATCAGTTGTGTCACAATCCTTCCTAAATTAGCCAAATCTGACATTTTTTTGGAAATGTCATTTATGTTTTAAAGTCTTCCTGGGCTGTTTTCTGATCACAGATGCATCCGGCTTTACTGGGTACTAAAAAATCAATATTGTGGTTGACTGAGAGAGTCTGTCAGCTAGATAAACTAATGGTTTATTGTAGCGCTGTTATGTTAGTGTGTGTATAAAGAATATTTTTGCACTGTGAAGCTGTGGTTCACCTACATGTACTCGCCCCCGCTCTCATAAAACCACACACTTCACATACTATTTACACAATCGTATTTCTACATTCATATTTGAACTTTTGTTGGTTGGGTGTCACTTGCTAATAAAAACACACAAATACTATATTATACATTATATCATTTATCAAAAGTATTCTATTTTGCAGTGAGCTAGCATTAACTCTTACATATTAGAGAACATTTTAAAGATAAAAATTTTAAAGACGTCATTGATGACACAGACCCGTGACCTAAATATTGCTTCCCACCAATGTACTGCGGTACCACACAGACAGTCAAAGTCCCGTCTTCCACCTACACACCCGTAAACGTAACCAAACACTCTCATCTAATTACAGGCCACTCCATTTGCTTCCATTTTCCACGTCAGGCTTTAATTTTATAATTATTGATTAAGCTTTCACTGAGAGATTTTCAACGTATTGTTATTTTCTTTAACAAAGAGATTAAACAAGGGTAACAGCAAACATCAAGACGACCAACTTCGATTTTACTGGACGAATCCAGGCTCATTTTGTGCGCTTTGAAAAATCAGTCATTTGAATGTTGCCTCCAAGGCTCTGAGAAGACACATTTTTTTGTTAAAACCGATTGTGTTTTAAAAACGGCAGTTGCTAACATATTGCTAACAGCGACTACTTCCTTTTGCAGGACGTTAGATGTCATCGCGCATATAAAGCTCACAAAAAATTCAACATGAGCACAAATCTCTAAAAAAGTAGATGCCGATTCATTAACGGAGTAATCACTTAAGTTACCAGGGATCACATTTTTAATAAAGTTTGAAAGAGTTGTCATAGGCTTGGTGCTGGTGACATTGATATCGTGCGATCTTAAGAGTAGTCTGTTGATAGCATCGTGTTAGCTTTATACTTCTGCTGAATGTATTTTGCCTTCAAAAGTAACAAATGTTGTGTTAATTTGTAAAGATTATCTTTATATATAAAACGTGATCATAAACTTTTGTTTATCACAGAGCTTACTCTTTGCGATTTTACAAAAGTCTATGTGAAAAATGCATAGGCTTTCGGTCAAGGGAACCAGCGTTGCCCTTACTGGATGGTACTGGACTAAAATAAACAACTGTTGGTCTCAGAATGCCATTTTAGCTTGACAAATGTGTAATTGTCACAGTTAAAGGAATAGTTCACCCAAAAGTCTTTATTTACTCAGTATCAAGTTGTTTCAAACCTATACATTTTATTGTTCGACTGAAACAGAAAAAAACATCTGGAACAATTTTTGTGACCGAATAGTTCTGGGGAACAGTTGACTTCCATAGAAGGAAACAAAACTACTAAAGTAGTCAATAGTGCCTCGGAATTGTTTGGTTTTCTTATTTTGGGTTCAACAGAACACAGACATTTATACAGATTTAAAACAACACGAGGGAACAGTTCAACAAAGAAAAAAAAATATCTTAATTTCACCCTCAATTTGTTCCAAATGTGCATAAATGTCTTTGTTGTGTGGAACACAAAAGAAGACATTTTGAGGAATGTAAGAAAGCAAACAGTTCTGCGGCACGTTTGACTTCCATTGTCATTTTTCCTACTATGGTAGTCAATGTTGGCCAAGAACTGTTTGGTATCAAGCATTCTTCGAAATATCTTTATCTGTGTTCATCAGAACAAAGACATCTATACAGATTGGAACAACTAGAGGGTGAGTAAATGATGACCGAATTTTTATGTTTGGGTGAACTGTTCCTTTAAGTCAGAAGCCACAAGGAAAATACTCATGCATCGTTGTAAAAGTGTATTTGTTCAGGACTTGTTTTAACTCTTATATTATGATTAAATGTTTTGACACATATCTCATATTTTGCACACTTGATTTCAGAAAATGTTATAAAATTGTATACTGTAAATGCAATACAGTATGCAATAAATTGTATACTGTAAATCAGATATCCAAGAGATAATCCACAGCTAGCCATGCATTAAAACCCTTTAATGCACAGCTAGCCATGGGTTATCCCTTACTTAATGCATATATGCCAGCCAATCAGAATCTAGTATTTTAACAGACAATTGTATAATAGATATTTGGATGGATCAAGAGAAAGTGCTTTACATTAAAATATTTAAACAAACTTGAATATGAGACCGTCACACTACTGTAGCTCAGAGCAGAACAACCTAATAACAACTCATCAAATATATTTTACTATGCCCTAGAAATGTCCTTATACGCTTCTGTTCCTCCTGTCAGGTTCTAAACATTAAATGAGACATGAAAAAACACCCACGCGGACATTAAATCAGCACACAGCACACTTATTCAAATCACTACACATCCCGAGCTGGTCCGAACCCAAACAACCAGACTGTAAAAGGTTTCGCTGAATACTGAATATTACAGTCTGACTCACTCGGTTCTAATGTGATAATGGAATTCAGAGCATTTTGCACAATGCCGATGAATATTTTGATGCTTTTTTACAATGTATTTTTAATTAAGTGGATTATCTGCATTTGAATAATGTTACCGTGAGGTATTATGTATCAGATAAATGTTCTAGTTTGTGTGGCTTTAAAAGTATCTGGATGATGTCTTACCTTTCCTGGTGCGCGAGAAGAGTTTGATACTGACAGGAGAGGTGGAGGGATTCGTGGAGTCCTTGGATGATGAACGGAACATTCCGGTGAAGCTGCGGCGATGTGTACATTTGGGAGAGGCGTCGTGGTTGGAAGGGTAGGGGAAGATGGATTTAGGGGATCCGGGGCTGTTTCTGGTCCGGGCCGGGGCAGACATGGGGCTAGAAGGTCGGCTAAAAGGACTCCGGCTGAAGAAGCTTTTGGTTGGGCTGGCTGATCGACAGCTGAGCTCTCCCTGAAGAGTAAACATTTATACTCTATAAACTATATTAATATAACAACTGAATTAAACTAGATTTGTACTTCATAAATCCATTATTAAAAACAGTACATATTATATAGATATCTTATGAATTATAAAATATAGTAATAGTAATATTTTCTATATTCTTAAAAATATCGATTGTACTTAAAAAATCATCCCCGAGATTTCCCCACTTCGCATGTGTGTTGACCGCTAAGGGCACGTTTGACGGACAGACGTTGTGATACTGATTGAAGAGACGTCATAACATTCAGACACCATCCGGACAGACCTTGATGTTTCCAAAGTTCATTCACATGGGAACTTCACACAGCAAACAGACAGACAAAGGCACACAAAACTGTTGAGACAGCCAAAAAAAGGTGGCCTTGTTTTGTCAGGAGCCCTTTGTCAATTCAGAGAGGCTCACACTGACATCAATACCTCACTGTGCTTTATACCTAAACACACACCGGAATAACTACCTTGCTCTTATTTTAGCAGAATACCACAAAGTGGGACTAAAACATCCTTATACACACTAAACAAAGCAAATCGTTTTGCTCTCAGACACTTGGTTGTCATGGAAACCCATAAGTGTTACTGTTGATGGAAAAACGCTCACTGGCTCTTCACGTTCCTGAACTGCTGGTCACGAGTTAAGAGAAACACACTGACGCTGCGAATTTATCAACGCTGCCCTTATTTTGGCCCTGCTCCAGAACCAAAAGTTTAAACAACACTATTTAATTTGCACACAAATGTTCTTACGCACAAACGATTCTGTGTTGACCTTGCCGGGGGTTAATCAAACATTAATTAAGAGTTAACAACATACTTGGAGGAAAAGATCATTGCCTCGGCAGTGATGCAGAAAGAATTATATCTGATCATAACATCAAACGTCCCCAACTACTAAATATGCAAAACCAACTATGGCACAAAAAAAGGGATTCGGCTCCATCTAACATTCAACAACCGGGAGAACACAACACGACCCTGACATATCGGCTCTCCAGATAAATCTCCTCTCTGTCCTTGACTCGCTGGGCCTCGAAGGCTGATTGATCGTAAGATATGTTGATTTCCCAGAATCCCTTGGGACTTTTCTGTTGATAAATGTAACGGCTCAGAAGACGACCGTAAGTCATTCAGTTATCGTCTCTATCTGAGTTTAACCTTGACAACAACTCAGTTGTGCCAATGCGGATATCTAAAATGCATGATCGCCAACGAATGTTTTCCTATAGCCAGTATTAACTGTCAATCTATTAAATCATTAATATATAATTGAAAATAATACTTTGCTAATATATTACAATATATTGGAGCAGAGAAAAGAAATTGCAGCTTTTCGTATATTGAAAAATATAAGCACTTGGGTCATGTATTGCATTGAATATCACAGACACAAATGGAATTATTCTGCATTACTTTCTTCACGTACTGGACATTCAAACTTCACCCAACTCTTCCACCTGACCACACACAGCTGTACAATACAAATCACTGAGCTGTCTGTCATGTCATCACCATGACAGCACAATCCGATCCAATGTGTGATATATTTGTTGAGTTCACATAGTTAAAATGCCTCAAAACACTAAAGCATGATTGAGATTTTAACAGACAGACAGGTTAAACATCATAGAAAAAAAACTATGGTGCCCATTATAAATCTCACCATCAAAGAATGTGATACTTCTGAAACCGAAGCATTTTTTAGCTATAATACCACAAATGAAAAACACACAAAATAAAACCTGTTATGTTTGACACCATTAATTCATTTTAGTTCATAATATTATTATTTTTTTCAGCTGGGTTACCTTGCGCATGCCATCCTTGTTTGAAAGTTCGGCATCTCCTTCCAGGAACGGCATTGAGAAGGAGCTCAAATCCTGTTGGGCAAAAAAGCGACATAATGATATAGCTTATAATGAAGCACTTACATGATGAGGCTTCTCTCATTTGCACCAAAACATGAAAGCTAATTACAGTTCAATTTGAGCTGAAACTATAGAGCATCCAGAATCCCAAAGCTGTAATGACACACGGTTCTTTCTGTAAAACAGCCCAAACTTGAATCTAAACCTATTTAACATAAGTATAACAAGCTGAGAACTAAAACACAAAGAGCCAAGATGGTTTAATAGAAGCACATCAGATCAGACAGATGGACGCTCAGTCGGACCTGTACACAAGCTGAGATGTTCACCAAGCAATACCATACAATTCTGAGAAAGGTCCATGTTCACCTCACAGCGTTTCCAGGACGTCTCTCCGGACAGACTCCAACACCATCACGCAGCTTTGGAAAACATCTGCACGTCTTGTCATTTCAACTTCTTTGGAGCAATGCACATTGTGAAAAGCGCTATATAAATAAACTTGAATTGAACTGGTTTTATGGAAACATGATCTCATGAGACCGCCCTGCATTTTTTCCAGACCCGTGTGAATTTGTACTGTAACCTGTAAAAGCGTAGACTATATCAGGGATCACACCCTACGGTCGACCAGGTGAAGAGATCTAAGAATGATTCCCTAAAGTCGACAAGACTGTGCTTAATAAAGTCATTTTAACCTACCAGTTATAAAAAAATGTTGGAGCCTCTTTAAAACAAACCTATGAACAAATGGTGGTCTGTCTAAGAACGTTTATAGTATCTCAAAATCAATATCCACTCTTATTTTGACATTATCTGCAATAAAAAAAATAAAAAATGCACAGAAGTTATTCTTCAAATCCTCGTCCTTTCTTCTCCTATTTCCAAACACAGAATCTCAGGATTTGTGGAAACACAAAGATATAAACTCACTCTGTCAGTAAGCTAAATCTTTTTACAATGATCTGTAAATCTGACGCAGCTTGTGACATTAAAGATACAGCTGAGGCCCACACATACATAAACCACAGTCTTTAAAGTGCATTAACTTTCATTTCATTACACAAGCCTCTATTGTAGCTACACAGAAGACACAATTGTTCAGAATACAGTGCATGGTAAATATGATTCTGTATCATGCAGCTTAAAATACTTGTGCACCATGACCTGATTCCCACTACACACTGAATTAACCTAAACATCAATCCGTAATTATTTTATAAGAGTGGCTAATTTGTATGAATTCATATGATGTGAATCGTACAAAAATGTACGATTATTCGGAAAAAGCAATACTGAAGCCCCTCCCCTAAACCTAACCGTCATGGGTGAACAAAAGCAAATCATAGCAAAATGTTCAAATGAGCTACGAATCATGCACCTCATAAAATAGTTTCAAATTCTTGTGAGATTGTGCAATCCACTTTTTTGCCTCTCTATCTACATCTATGAACTAAACATAAAATTGCAGATGACTTTAAGTGAAAGTTCCCCCAAAAATGAAAATCCTGTCATCATTTACTCAACCTTAATTTTAAACCTTCATGACTTTCTTTCTTCCGCAGAACTCAATAGAAGATATTTTGAAGAAAGTTGGAAACCGAACAGCACCGAACCCAATGTAAAACCAAAACCAATGCAAGTGAATGGGGTCCAGTCAACAACATTTTTCAAAACATCTCCTTTTGTGTTCGGCGAAAGAAATAAAGTCATACAGGTTTGAAATGACATGAGAGTGAATAAATGATGACAGAACTTTTATTTTTGGTCGTACTATCAAAGTAGGCTTTCTTTAAAAATCCTGTCCTGCAAAATCATACCCGACAGCTAAAATTAAAATAAGCTTACCATCAGGAATCGGGATGTTGTACGAACACAACTTTAAACACCAATATTATTATTATTTTTGGAATTTGGAATTTTAACCACCAAATTTTGAATATGATAATATATATTTTTTTGATGAAAACCTTTGATAAAAACTTGATTATTTCATCAAGGTTGACATTTGCATCGAATTGCCCACATCTAGGAAATATAAAAAAAATAAAACACAGGTTTCACAGATGAGGTTTACCGCTAGTCCCAGACTAAAATTAATGTTTGACCTGTCTTAACTGAATATAACTTGCCAAAAAATATCTTAAAATATCTTAGTGCCATTGTTTTGTCTCTAGATGCACACCAGTAATCTATTCTTCTACGGCATTTTTATAAAAGCGAAATAAATATCTTAATTCAACTAAGGCATATTCCTGGCTTAAACTAAGCCGTCTCTGTAAAAACCGGGCCTTTAGCCTAGTCTCAGACTAACTTAAATGTGAGAGATGCCATCATCGAAAACAACTTGCACTAACATTTCTAAAAATACATCACTGCGATTGTTTTGTCTCAAGATGCACACAATAATGTTTTTGTAAAGTATCTTTTTGAAAACAACTTAATTATCCTAATTTAACTACGGCCATGTCCTGGTTAAACTAATCCTTGTCCGGAAAACCGCCCTATAATGTTTCTATTCAGACTCAAGTATCACCAAAAGGCATTGTTTAAAATGATAATAATGTATTATCAGATCAATAAAACGAATACATAATAAGACAGCAAAGGACGACCTCAAACAATGACAGCTACAAAACAAAATGAATGTTTCTTTATAAAACCCTCACTTTTATTTATATTTTCTATCTGTCACTCAATTTCATTTAGAGAGTTAGTGAAAAATCACAGTTAACATCCGTATCTCGGTTCCTTCAATCTAACAGTTCATTATGACTGTTTCATGCTTGCTTCTCGACATGCAAATCTTCTCTTGTCTCACAAATGGTCAGTCATAACCATGGTAACAAGATTGAATTTTAAAGCCTTAGACAGCAGTACCACTCGCAGTAGACAGAAATCTGAGTGAAACTCAAGACAACCGCAGTTATGACTTAAATCAACATTTATTTCCTTTTGATGAAAAGCAAAATGTTCAGGTTTGATTAAGTAGGCTGTATTGTCTACTTCCATGTGCACTGTTATACAACAGTTTACCCTATCTCCCATCGTACAGACCGATCAACACTGAACCACATAAATCCGCATCATTCTGTTTTCTTATCTAGAACAGCCAACGTTGCTAAGCCATCTGTCCGGTAGACGGGTAGCTCAAGGCACCCCGCCTCCATATACTTCGAGCCCAAAACATGATTACAAATCCAGGGTAAAGATCACAACAAAATATTACCTCTGCAATTGAGGACTGGCCAGCGATCAGGGAAAAAACAGCCCCTCAGAGTTAAGTCATGGAGAAGCTGGAGTATTGATGAGTCAATTTAACCTCTGCTACAAGCACTCGGAAATCCCATTTGCCAAACCCAAGGGTTACTCCAAAGAGCAAGGATAGTCATCACTCTCAAACAACGTGGCACCTCCCCTCAGGAACATAAAGTTCAGTCGGTGTTTATACCTAAATAAACTTAAATCCAGGAAGGTAGCAAGGGTACCTTGCAACACAATCTGTTTGTGTATGGAAAAAGCAGATCAAAATATAAAACAGGTATTGACGTGGAAGATTTTCAGCTTGGTGGGGGTTTGCGAAGCATTTTTTTGCCAAGCATGACAAACGTCACACACTGTAGAAATGTCTTCAGGCCTACCAGTCATTTCGTGTTTATCTGTTGCCATGAATCACCACTGTATATTAATCTGGAAATCAAATTGACTTGGATGCTGAATATCTTCGCTGTTGAATGTGGCATTTTTTCATTTATTTGTGATGGTGAGCAGCAAGGCCCTGCAAAAGTCAAAGGGCAGAGCAAATGACCATAATTCAACCAAAGGACACAAATAATCGCAGAAGTAGACATGCTGATCGTGACTAAACAAAGTGACTAAAAGGCAGCACTGTTTGAATGTCTTGAAAGATATTAAGACATTTTTTAGGAAGATATAAGGAAATTGGATCAATTTGGATCAACCAAACAGAAAGATTTTACGAATAGCGTAAAAAATGTTGAATAATTGTCCCCATGTACACATCATGCAGCTCTTAAAGGGATAGTTCAGCCAAAGCTGACAATCCTGTCTCCGTTCATCGACCCTCGTATCATTCAAACCCTGTATTTTGAGAAATATCTCTGTGCTTACAGTGGAAGTCATTGGGGGCCAATGTGGTTTGGTTACCAACATTCTTCAAAATATCTACTTTTGTGTTGGGCAAAAGAAAGTGGATGTGTGAAGAAGACGAATAAAAGATCTTTGTATTTGTGGCTGAACTTTCTTTAGTATAAAATACCACTGCACAGGAAATCTTGTACCTTGATTTCCTCTGTGAACCACAGCATATTTCACATGTGCACGCTATAATGTCAGGAAGACACGAAAACTGCCACATGCAACAAATTACACATGCCTGCCGATTTTAGCGACGGCACAATCTGTGCTTCCCACTAACAAGTATTGTTTATGTATTTCGGCGGCATAGGATAGGATAGGATAGGTTTACTCTATAATGACACTGATCTCATAATGACACTAAACAGATGATTAGCAGGTAATGACTCCAGCACAGGAAGAAACAGACTGAACTATCTCATACTGCGACAAAACATTAATTACTCTGCAGAGATTTGTTTTGTTTTTTTTAAATCACGTTGTTTGCAGGACATTAAAATAAAATGTTAACACAGTGCATTCTGCACTCATTTACTGTCTCATTCTGAAGAGGATAAGCACTGATTTGTGTTAACAGAGGGCACTTTATAAAAAAGCTTCTCTTTGTTTTCATATCAACATGTTTAGGCCAACCACACATTAAGTGACTGAGTGTGTGGTTCTGGAAGCTGTGGAAAAAACTGCTTCTCACAGTCAGGTGTGGCCAATGGGTCCTCATTTGGTTAGAAGCTCAACATGGTGAGCTTGACATAAAGATTAAGGGGGCTTCATTTTATTATTTAAAATCAAATGTTGGGGGTGTAAACATATAACAACAACAACAATTTAGGTTCCAAAGCAAGGAAATAACAACTCATTGCGAAAATAACTGAACTTGTAGAATTCTAGCCTACTTCATTATTTTGAAGGCTGTTCTCGTGTCTATAAAAAACTGTGAAGAAACATGATCAGCAAAATAAACTTACCGGCATATTTATCCTCAGCGTCCTCTTCTTCCTTAAAATGTTCTTCTCATCTTTATTCTTAGGATCCATTGCAGCACTGCCCATTCCCCCCAAAGTTTATATTTTTATGGTTATTTATTGCAACGGCTTATTTAACGCTGGCAACACAAATAAAACCCATCGTCCACGTAAGCATCAGAGCAACAGTCAGAATTTTCATCAGTTTTTAAAACAAACATTATTTACATTTATCAATGTATCGCGCGAAATGAAGCTCGTCATCTTTTTCGGTCTCTGAAGAACAAACACGTGCACGTTCTGTGTTGAAAACGTGAACGCGCTTCAAGAGATAGGGTAAAGTGATGCCCTCCGGTTCGCTCCGTGTTAGAAGAATCGATGCGCGTGTGCATCGTGCATGATAGTTATGAAAACCGCGCCGCATCCGCCTGTCAATCAAATGACGAGGAGTGCAGGAGGCGGGATTAGAATGCGTATATTACTATGGTTACAAGCACAGATGCTGCAGTGTGCAGATCTGAATGCGAGCATCCTTGAAGAACCTTCAGCATTCTTAAGAATAACAAAACCTATATGATTTATTTACTAATCATTGCTTATGTTAAAATCAATAACCTAATAAAACAAAAGTCACTAAGCATTAACTAATGTAAAAAAAAACAGTGTAGTGGTCTCGCTTTTGTTGAAACCAGTAACTTTGTATCGGCACCTAATGTATTATGGCTCCTGTATGACATATCGCTTGTTGCTCCCTAACTCTTTGTAAGTCGCTTTGGATAAAAGCGTCTGCTAAATGACTAAATGTAAAATGTAAATGTTGACAGTTAACTTTTATTTCAAAACTGTATAAACGTGATCATTGTTATTCGTAACCTAATGCAATAAATAATGATAACAAATAAAAGCTCATTCTAAAAACTTCTCTGATAACACCCCGGGGTGCACAATTCTTCCACGTGGAGGACTTATAGAAGACTGTTGTAACTACATGCTGCCATCTAGTGCAACGAAAATACTGAAATGAAAATATTTACTCCAATAGTTCCTACAGGGGGCGCTATAGTTACGTAAACAAATGGAAAACCACATCCTGTTTAAAGTTTAACTACATCGATGCAATAGTCTGTAGATGACAGAAGGTGCAACTATCTGTTTCTTAACGATAAACCAAACTTGATAACTTGATGCTCTAAAGCAGTCTTTACAAAACCAAAAAAATGAACATCTGGCCTATAAAACACAACTTAATGCTGAACTATATTTTAATTTATACGCCAATGTTAGCCAATAATGTAAACAATTGGATCCATATGCTGGTATGTACCAGCTTTGAGGTCCAGTCCGGGTTCTGTGCTCTCAGTAATCAGATCTGTGGGTGGCTCTTCCTCTTCCACACCGCCGACTGTTGCTTCAGTCATACTTTCACAAAACAACGGTTGTTTACTGGTTTAATTTATGCCATCACATCTCGCTTTTAGAAGCTAGTTTTATAAAGAAAAAGATGGACTTTAACGTGAAGAGGTTCGCTTCGGACGCGGGTACTTTATTCAGCCGGGCGGTGCAAGTAAGTGAACGCTTCAGACTTGCTGTAAAGATGCGAAAAGTGTTTTCTTTCATGCCAAGACGTCATACAAAATCAATAACATTTATAAAACAGAGGAAAAGACTGAGTTCTTTTTGAGGTGTTTCACTCTTGTATAGTTATTTTTTTACTTTCTGAGCGAGGCCTCTCATGCTTCAAAGGGTTTTTGTCCCTCATTATAATCGTGTATTAAATGTTTTACTTCCTCGTTTTACCGCTATAGTGAGCTTTAAATACTCGGTTATGTCGATTAAACGTATTCACATATTTGATCCCGGATACAAACGCCGACATTTTCACTTTTTGTCCAGATTCCGTTAGTGATGCTAAAGCTAGCGGGCTAAAGCGGGTTTAAATGAGTAAAGCTCAGCACATCTATACACACGGGCTGTGTCTCAAAACCTAGCGAGGACTCTACTAAGACAACTTGTGTGCACGTTATTATAACGACCTAAAGTGCTGAATTGAAACCTCACACCTCTTGAAAAGTATATTTTAAGTGGTAAATTGTAGCGTAAGTTACTCTAGTGTACTACTCTTGTTTATACACTAATGTACTCTGTAGTATATTATCTTAAGTGAACTGATTGTTCCAATTATTGTAGTTTGTTAATACTGTAAATACGATTTACTATGGTAAGGTTAAAAAACCCTATAGAATCTACAAATTTTACTTTGAACCTATTTTAGATTGGGTAGCTTACTTGAGACTATATGCTACAGTACTTTTTGATGTGGTATACTGTGGTTCTATGATCTACAATATAAAAATATATAGATATATGAATGATATTACATTTAGAGTGACATGTCACTCAAATGAACCATGGTTTGTTTTAGCAATGGCATTTGTATTAAACCCATATAAAACTGTGGTCATTCAAATGGTGATAAAAACATGCTTTCTATAATTTTACTATAATAAAGTGGGTTTTCATAAGAAAAGACATTAGAATTGGATTAAAGCATAAACTGTGCAATTTAAAGTTTAAATGCCTCCAAGGGTAAAATCATATCAGGATGTTAATAATGTTTGCTGTTCGTATTCAGACACATTCTCTTTCGTCCTTACAAACAGTTTACAGAAGAAAAACTTGGCCAGGCTGAGAAGACGGAGTTAGATGCACATTTGGAGAATCTTCTCACCAGAGCCGAATGCACCAAACACTGGACAGAGAAGATTTTAAAGCAGACGGAAGTGTTACTGCAGCCAAACCCAAGTAAGAGCATCTAGCATTACATCAGGACTGTACCTCCTTGACCGAAATTTGAGAAATTAACCTCCACAAACCTGTTTCAGCCAAATATGGGTGCAGAAGAGTCATGGCGATTACTTTGAAGCCAGTTGGAGGATGTGTTTCCTCTTTTTAGCCAAACCTCGGATCTTAACATCCTCCTATACAATTTAATTGGTAAATCCTCTTAGGATCCACATCCTTTGAAGCAATTTGTGTTTATTGTTATTTCATGGAGGGCTGTCACGATTATTAGATAATCGTCGAGATTGTTTGACCTCATCGCGATGATTTCAGATCATCGCAATTGTTGCACATCCCTATAGAAGACACAAGGGAGAGCTGTAGTGCCTGCATTTAGCAAATTGTACTCTGTGTACGGTATGTGTTGTACACATAGCTCTCCTGTAGCTCAGTGGTAAGAGCATTGCAAGGTTGTGGGTTCGATCCCTGGGGATTTTTTCATACCTATGCATAAATGTATAGGATATTGCAATGTAAGTCGCTTTGGATAAAAGTGTCTGCCAAATGAATAAATGTAAATGTAATGTAATAAAAGTATGGTAATACTGGTCAAATTTACCACACTATCATTTTGAAGCAAATACCATAAAAATGACCAGCAATATAAATTAATATAATTCCAGCTAATCCCAGTGTGAAAACTAGCCTACCAAAATTTCATTAACAGAAGTAAAATTTTATTGTAATCTTGCAAGTGTGAAAATAAACAGACTAGAAGCTTTTCTATGAATGATAGCATTTTAATGGTGGCTTCAATTCACCTCTGATCAATTTACTCAATTAACAAGTATTTGGCGGTTTATTATTGACACGTAAAAGCCTACATATTGAATATATAATGACCCCATTTTTGTATTTGTCAATTTCTCAAATGTATTTCCAACAAACAAAAAAACATAGTCTTATATTCAAAACAATATGGTCATTTCAAAGCCAAAAAACAAAGGTATGAGAATTAAACATCAAAGCCCCAAAATCGACAATTAATTGGCATAATCAGAACGATTTATTAGGCAATTAATCATCAGCCAAATTTCATAATCGTGACAGCCCTAATTTCATGTTGTTTAAGGGTCGTATAAATTTCAAGAAGTCTACATGGATGTCAGCACAGCTGTTTACCCTGTTGATACCCCTTTTTAGAAGACGAGAAAAAACTCACAGAGCAGGAGGGAATGAACCCCTGATTAAAAGACACAGATGTCTGCTTAAACAAAAATCACAAGAATCTAACGTCATGATACCATATCATGCAAATCTATCAGGATCTGTGTAGTATTTTAATTGGTTTGTAAAACAATTAAACAAGTGGTGTTTGATTTGTAGTATTATAAAGCTAGTACGTAACCCAGGTTTTACCACATTATGATTTAATTTATAATCTGCAGATGTCCGAATAGAGGAGTTCCTGTATGAAAAACTGGAGAAAAAAGCCCCGACACGAATGAACAATCATGAACTTCTGGGTCAATCCATGATCGACTCTGGGAATGAATTCGGGCCTGGAGCAGCCTATGGTAAGCAGCAGACTGAAGTTGGGAGAAGAATCTTTTTGTACGGATTTTTTTTTTTATTGATGGTTTGTCCACAGGAAACGCTCTGATAAAGTGCGGTGAGACAGAGAACCAGATCGGGGGAGCCGAGCGAGAGTTTATTCAGAGCTCTGCCATCAATTTCCTCACGCCTTTCCGCAACTTTCTGGAGGGCGACTTCAAGACTATATTGGTGAGACCAGGCTACCCTAGCCAAACCAAGACATTGCCACAATCGCAACCAAACCACATTACTTCTGGAATTTCTTAGCACTGATTTGCACCGCCACATGGCCACATTTTGTCAACAGCATTACTTTTTATTGTTTTATTGTCTTAGTTTGTATGTCTTTAAACTTTTTTGTTAATTTGTTGCTTCTCCTAAGCATAGTACTGATTTGAACATAAACAATCAATTTTTCAATAATGTAGTAATTTATATTTAACAACTTATTTCACAATTTCTTTCTCATCTACAGAAAGAACGCAAACTTCTTCAAAACAAACGACTGGATCTTGATGCTGCCAAGACCAAACTGAAAAAAGCCAAAATGACTGAAGGAAGAGCTCTGGTAAGCTTGCATTGTTTCTACTTCTAAGTTAGAATTGTAAGGTTTTCAGTATGTCATATCATATGATGATCTCTTCACCAGGACATTTTTTCAATACAGTAAACCTTGAACATCTTAAATGTTATCAATATATACCGTAAGCAAAGATCTTTACCATGACACTCTGCTGTCTCTCTGTCCTCATGCTGGCACAAGGCAGCTGCTGAGAACGGCCCCTCCACCAGGGGATGCTGGCTATGTTGCGCTTACTCTTACATGTTGAACTTTCTTCATGTGAAGTGGTTGAAGGTTGGTCATGCCTCACTGGTCCACTGGCAGTTTCTCCAAATTGAGTATAAAAAAAGGACCTAAAACTCTTAAAATGAATCAAAAACATAAACTATGTAACAGAGATGCAGTTGTTTGTTTTTCTATTTTTACGGTAAGTTAGCATAGGGAATTGGTGTAGTAACAGGATTGCGAGCAAAATGTAGCACACAGCCACTTAGACGTTTTAGTAAATTGTGAATAATTCTAATCAATAATAAATCTCGCAAAATTTGTGCCTATAAGTGTATGCAATTCGTGGAAAGCCAACTCTTCTGCTGTGGCAGAGCCAACTTCAAGATTGTCTAGTTCCTCTTTAAGGTGTTGATTAAGCTTTTTGTTGCGGATATTAGCAGCGCATGTGTTCCCAGGTTCCTTCTTTGGCATGCATATAGAGCTTGTAAAGAGGATCTCCACGTTTGCTCAACAGCATGATGGCATTTCAAAACTGTCCTTGTGCCCGGTTTCACAAGAGAAGTAGAGCAATGCTTCAAGATGATCTCCTCATGACCTGAGCTCAAGAAACATACACAATAATACACACACTAACAGCTGCCTACACTTAAACGGGAAGTGCTTGTTTTTAGTTTGATGTCCAGTGAGGAAGTGAATTGTTTTAAATATGTTTTCCATAGCAGCGGAGATTCATACCTTCGGAAAATGTACCATGGTAATCATAGTTATTCTACACAAATTGCATATTAATTTACTCTGTTTATGTAGTAACTGTAACTGTAGTGACTATGGAAGAGTAAAATGTTCATGGGTGCGTTTCCCAGGTAATTCACATCTAATGATCATCTTTAGTGTACTTGCATGCATGCATTTCATGAAAAAGTGCATACCATGGTAAATTGTAGGTATTTTAGCAGCTAGTTTTGTTGTTGTAATCTATGTGCGTATTGTCTAAATATTTTAATGTTTCCACACAGCTCCCTCTCTCACTAAATATATTATCGCTATTTTTAAATGCTGTGCAGATAAGCACAGAGGAAGTGTCAAAGGTACAAACAACATTCTGCATCTTGGACGAGGTGTAAAGTGTCCAATCTGTCGTCTGTTTAACAGGCAACAGTTAATAGACAGTAAATAGCGCTGCTACTCAGCATGATCTGTCTTCTGGTTTTTCTGCTTCTGATGCTTGTGAAGATCTGTTTTTTATGAAAACGATCAAATCCAGTGGTTCATTTCTTTCTATTCCCAAGTACTTTGTTCCCTTTAGAAAAGGAGGATCGCTTGTCAATGAAGTGAATTTGATTCCTTTAAAACCCCACTTACTGAACCCATGTTCTGGCTCTCTCTCAGGCAGAACAAGATCTAAAGATGACACAGAGTGAGTTTGACAGACAGGCAGAGATCACCAGGCTTCTTCTGGAGGGGATCAGCAGTACACATGTGAGCACATGTTTGAACACCAATTTGCCAATCCAGATCACATTTTATTTTTACTCTGTAAGCACAAACCATGTACCATATTCCATTGTTTTGTCTATCCAGGCACATCATCTTCGCTGTTTGCACGACTTTGTGGAGGCGCAGATGACATATTACGCCCAGTGTTACCAGTACATGGTAGATCTCCAGAAGCAGTTGGGAAAGTATGCCATATGGATTAGTTTGTTTCTCCTTTTAAGAATTTAATGAAATACTTAACCAGAAACCACTGTGACTAAATCACTAAGTCAGGAGTGAGTTGAACTCGAGAACTAGATCATTGAACGGATTTCCTTTTAACCCACTTTTTTGTTTGTTGATCCTGTACACAAATTAGACTCGTGTTTGTTTAGGAAATAAGCTGATTGAACTGGATCGGTGCACTCATTTTCAATCTGCTCACAGTAGCTATTCACAATTGAATAAAATATTTGAATAAATTTGAATACGATTACAAAATAACTGCATTTATAATGTTTAAAATGTGTGTGTTTTGGGTTCAAAACACTGTTCTTCACAAATGTTATTCCATATTAATTTATTCTTTTACCGCCTCCAGCTTCCCTACGGCTTTCTCTTCCAACAACAACCAATCAGCAGCCAGCGGTGGGGCAAGTGTCTCAGTCCCCATCCTGCCTCTATCAGGCCCTCTTGCTTCCAATGTAGGCAATGCTTCTTCAGGTTTCACAGAGCTGCAGAACTTCAGCGGGAGCCGTAAAGCACGGGTGCTCTATGATTACGATGCCGAGAGCAGCAGTGAACTCTCCTTATTGGCTGATGAGGTGGGTGTTCATTTTCTTAGTAATTTCTAATTTTGCACACACGTTAAAACATTCTTGAAAATAGTTATCATTGTCTTATATTTTATTTGTGGCTATTTTTGTTAGGTGATCATGGTTAGTTGCGTTCCCGGCATGGATTCCGATTGGTTGATGGGAGAGCGTGGGACTCAGAAAGGAAAAGTGCCTATTACCTATCTGGAGCTGCTAAATTAACAGGAATAAGTGGCATTGGATCCGAATCAAAATATATAGAAACGTGTAACCCAGCTGTGCTGTGTACATATTTAAGACATGCCATATATGCAATTATGACGTGCTGCTCACATGCAACAGTATTTCATTGGATTTGACCATGAGGTTTTAACGAGAAGACTGTTTACAGATCAATTAATGCGATTTTTTTATGTGACGCAATAACTGCCAACTTGCCATTTTATACAAAACTGCAGGAGTGACTAATTTGAGTATTTACATGTTTACAAAAAGATGTATTAAGATATCATTAGCACAGTTTTATGAATTGTAAAATGGTTTCCATTATTTACATGAACTTTTATTTCAGGTTGTGGATTATTTCAAACGAATGTCTTAACAGAGTGAGATGGAAACGGAATATGACATTATTTATTTCAGGGTCGTATAGACTCATTGTAACTAAAATGTGCCTCAACTATTATCTTGAAATCTCTGCAGTTTAGGTTTTTCTCTATTCTTTATTTGAGCACAAAAAGAAAATGCTTTTTGCACAACCACAGCCTTTCTTGTTAGACATTATAAAACAATTCCTTTTTTATATCGTTAAAAACAGTGATTGAACCTTTAAACTGCATATTGATAAGTTTGATGTTTTCTATATAATTAAGAATAGACAGTTGTTTAAAATACAGCTTTGTATTTGATTCTTCATCAAATCTAAATGTGTTTGGTAACTGTACATTTTTTCACCTACATTATGTGCCTTAGAGTCATGTTAACGGGGTCATATGACATGGTTAAGACGAATATTATTGTTTATTTTAGATGTGTGTATACACTATTTAAGGTTTTCAATTGACATACCGTTCATGTTTGTATCTCCTCTTTGCCCCACTTCTCTGAAACGCTCAGATTTTACACAAAACATCATGGCTCTGAAAAGCAAGCGGTGCCTTGATTGGCCAGTTAACAAGTGCGTAGTGATTGGTCGAATACTGCAAGCGTGTGACGGAAATGTAACGCCTCTTAGCATATTTGGAACATCAGGTTCCAAAGCAATTGAACTGTCAGGTACATTTGGGTGGTCTTAGTCAAAACGTACCACGAATTTACATAGATTTGTGGGGGTGTGGTTACACGAGGCAATTCAGGCTGGTCTGGGTGAGCATTCACTTTTAGATAGAATGCATCTTTTGTTCGACACTTTAATTTTTGCAATTTTACATGTCTAATACATGCATGGGCAACTTATAACACACCAAAGACACAGAAAAACATGTATGCGCGGTATATGACCCCTTAAAGAGCACTAATTTTACACATCACATCGGTGTTCCACTCCGTACTTAGTAGTCTACTCGGTTTAGAACAGCAAAAGTAAAGGTAATCAATTTAACTACTTTATTCCAATAATAAAGACAATGTGTTGACTTTATACACTGTGCTTTATCAGCTACTGAGTTGTTTTGAATTTTAAAGTTTTCATGAATTAAGACATCAATTTTAACCTGAGCTTTTGTTATTTAAGAGGTAAACATATTCAAGCAAACATCCTGTAAGTTTCAGAACTGAAAACCCCCTTGTTACTGAAAATACAACTTTTATTGACACCAGGCCTAGCGGACCCCAGGTCCTGGAATGCACCTATCTATGATAGGCTGAACACCGCCTCCACAGAAGAATATCAACGACTACTTTTCTGCCACACCCACTGGTTTGGGCATGACAGTACTGAAGTAACACAGGTTGCGTGGAACCAGATAGAGTGAGCAAACAATAAACATGCCTTCAAAGTTCGCAAAATACTGTTGGTATTATTTTCAGCTGCCTGGTTGTGGAAAAACACCGCTGCATTACCTTCCTTCGGATTCTGACATTAATAATGCATGGCTGAAGTTTATTTTTACAGACATTCTAGTAAACATAGCGGAAACGTTGAGCGTTTGCTTCATTTCACCGCGGAATCCTTTGTTAACAAGGCACAGGTCGACTCTGGATTTTCAGTGAGACTAAAGTTAAAAAGCAGTGCTGTGCTGTCAATATTGTATCCGACAGGAATGGCGCAGCAGTCTTATGTGAGTAAAACATATTTGTACTATGCGTCACTATTGCTTTGATAGAGATCACTTGATATGTCCTTCCTATAATCTGTAACCTAACGTTACGTGTCTAACCAAATTCACAGAAGGCTCCAACTAAGTTTACTATGCAAACTGCTATCCAATCAAAGTAGTTTGTGTTTACTTCCAAATCTTCAGTGCAGCACGCCCAGTAAAACCCATCGTTTGTCGAGCCGATCTCAAAACCGATTTTGATGTTTTTGAATGTAAAAATCATGCGAACGTCATAGGTAGACCTCATACAACAGTATAAAACAAAAAAGCCCAGTTCATGAAACCTTTAACAATTTAATTTTTACCACCATACTTGAATACGACACCATACTTGTATATGACTTTAAATACATTTTACACAAAATAAAAAAATTATCGTGCAACAATGTATCATTTGACACTGCAGAGTACGGACGAAACATAACTATAACCATTCCTAACTGTTCTCAGAGCGGCCAGAGTTCAGACTTTTCATTCAATCATTGGTGGTCTTAAAGGAACAGTTAACTCAAAAAAAAATCTGTCATAATTAATTATCTTGAGAAAGATATTTGAAAGAGTGCTTGTTACCACACAGTTCTTGGACCCCATTGACTACCATAGTAGGGGAAATTTCGTTATTTAGGCTACATCTTTTTTTGATCTGTTAAACACAGAAGAAGATATTTTGAAGAAAGAATTTAGGAAAGCAAACAGTTCTGGGACACTTTTAGCAACCATTGTAATTTTTCCTACTATGGTAGTCAATGTTGGTTAAGAACTGTTAGCTTACAAGCATTCTTCCAAATATCTTTGTCTGTGTTCATCAAAGAAAATACTTTTATACAGACTTTGAACAACTCAAGGGTGAGTAAATGATGACAGATTTTTGGGGGATGAACTGTCCCTTTAATAAACTGTTTTGGAATACACAAATTTCTTAATGATAAGGTTTTGTTATGAATTATTAAACGTTAATATACTACATTCGCACACCAGTGTCACAACATTCTTTTTAGAGTTTAAGGCTCAAAGAAACAGGCTCAGTCACTTTAGTTAGCCTACCTCATAGCTCGTTATTATATCACGTGAATTTCTTAAGGCACAGTTATAAGAAGGCAGGTCATGATGCATTACTATTGTTGTTAATTCTTGTGTAAGTAAATGCTCAGTGGCGGAGGGGTTAAGGGGAAGCGGTTCCGATAGGGCTGTTGACTTCCTGTGCAGATTCTCTGCAGGCGCGTTCACATTACCGTCCGTCACGCATCCTCACCGAGAAGGCGCGGTCAGTTCCTTGTGAGAAATGCTTCTTTCTGCTTCTGCATTAAACGTAGGCCTTCATATGACCGGCAGAGGGACTTTAGCTTCCTGTCCTCCTCGAATTAAGGGTCTGCTAAAAAAAAATAGTAATCGATTTAAATGGTTACAATGGGAATCTATAGCCACGGCGTTATCACCACAGCACTTTTGTTGGTACATCTCAACAGAAGTACTTTTTGCTGACAATGAGACAGTTTGCGCCTAAACTTCTCTCATCTTCTCACATGACTTGACTATATCAAATATCTCAAGAGATTGTAGGCTACAAAGTCTTCCTAACGACACAACTGACCCTTCGCAAAACCCAGCCCCCTTCCTTCTTGTTGCTTTGTTCTACACAGCTTTCCGTATAAGCCATGCACTCTCACTGTGAATATGTGCACTGCACTTCCTTGGGAAATAGTGAGGAATTTCTTGAAAAATGACACACTAATTTCAGACAGAAAGGTCTTCGATATGCATTCCTTGGATACATTTAGGATTTGAGATGACTTTAACAATTATTATAACTAGGCCTATATTTTCGTCCCAACCAGCAGAAGAATTCTAAACCCACGTGATGCTATTACTTGCACACAAATGGCCTATAACCTAAATGAAGTGTTTTATTGTGCGCTTATCATGTCACAAGGGATGCTACAGAATTGATGGAGGGCCGAATTATACGGGCCGATTTTGCTTCCCAGTCCGCAGATGCCGATAGTCTGGTGGTTATATTAACTTGTTTCAACTAAATTCTAAAAGATTCAAATATTATTTCTTAACTTTCTGGATGATATTCATTCATATAACGACTCTTCATATTGAACAACAAACCGGAAATGTTTCTTAATATTTTCTAGCCCACAAATCCGTGTGATACAGTTCTTTTATCAACCGATACTGTTTATTGGCCAATATACCGGGGCATCTCTCATTTTGAAATATAAAAACATTGCCAGTATTCTGACAACATGTAAGAAATAGCCTCTCATGTCAAATTTGGATGCAAGTATTTTCACTCATTGTAGAAGAATAGGCATCAAGCAATGAACATAAACATTGTTATAGATAACATCTGTTTTGCTAACGTGTTACTTTTGCAAGAGTTTCTAAAAGCACAGTTCCACTTGAGGCAAGTCAACTTTTGCCTTAAAAAGTTATGCCTGAATTTCTCAAAACAATAAAAAAATTCCTAGTGATTCTTGGTATTACTGTCAACATCACCGAACCCTGCATAAGGCACAAAGTTTTTATCTTTGAAAATCCTGTTTTACTCAAAAAATATATACAATTTTTTTTTATAAAGTTTGAAATCGACTAAATCCAAAGCAGGGCACCCACTGTGAGCCCAGGTCTGTGAACACACTCCCTAGTTTCTCTTTTTCTCTGTTCAAACCGCCATGACCTAGTGAATCACCACAGTGGTATTCTGGTTACACTCTGGTTTAACATGCACACATGGCTCTCGGTTCATTGAATACACGCATACACACATCCACACGCTACCAGGTTCTCATGCTCACTGACACATGCCCTTACTTTCACGTTTACCGCTCAACTTCGCCCACAAAATCATGTGAAAAAGGTCCACTGTAGGCTGGGGTGTAGGTCACAGGGAGTCTGACTTTGGGTTAGTGGTCCAACTTTGATGCTCTCTATGATGAATGAGATGAAAATAAACTTAAGCTTTGGTCAGTGTGGAAACTCACTGTGGCCACATGATTGTCTTGTATGTCACACAGTTGGGACATAGTGTGTTCCTGTTTTATATTGCTGTACACACTCAAGGTTGTTTGCACTTTTCTTGCACAAGCTACGTAGCACCGTTGGTCAGGAATGTTAACCTCAGTTGCATTAGAAGCTTATCTCTCTTTCGATCTTCTCAGAAAAAATGTACGTAAATGAGTATGCACAGTTTGTGCAATGAGATCCCTTACGTCCTGCTTCAACTGCTTCCGAGACCTAAGCATGGAGCAAAACCACACCACCCCCTATGAGAACAACAGCTGGGCAGTTTCTACAGGTCTTAGCAAAACAGGAAATTTCGTGTTTCCTTTGTAACTTTTAGCGTCTGCTCGTAATGCACAACTTTTGCGAACCTGCAAAAATGCAGTCACGCAAATGTAAGACCACTATTCACTGCTTGACACCAACAAATCAAAGTAAATTTGAAATGCCAGATTAACCAAGATCTACCGCTATATGTTGTGAACATATTGTCAGAAGGGGGGGGGATTGTTATTTGTAAGTTATTATGTGCACAATATGCACATGATGTTGATTATATTACATTTCTAAGAACACAAAACTAAAAAGAAATGATATAAGATTGAGAACCTTTCAAAATTGGCGAAATTAGCTACAACCCTGTTATTACATTAAGGTTACACATGAAATATACACGAGCAAAACAAATCATTGAGAGATTTACCAACACAACAATACTTCTACCTGATTTACAAGGTTGAAGAGAGCAAGCCACCATCAAGTAAAAGAGACAGCCCAGAATAATCATCCATTTTGATGATCTTCTTCCACCAAACAGGGGTGAACAAACTGGTCGGCTTCTTAGGAAGCAAAGGAATTTGAGGTTATTCAAAGCATGGACAAAACGTTATGCAAGTTCTACAATTCGTTTTGGTATTAGACTGTTTAATGAATGTTGATGCTTAGGATCCTGTTTGTAGTTGTACTTGAATGTTTTGAAGAGTTTTTATGTTTATGTGTGTGAGTGAATGGATGTATTTTTTGCATAATTATGGACAGACGTATATGTGCAAACAAATGTTTTTATCTGATCTTATATTTTTGTTTTATATCTCATATTGTATATTTTTTGTAATTGTATCCTTAAATGTATTTTTAGCTATACTTCAATCACAGTATTGCTATGCAGAAACCTAAATAAACAACCAAAATGGCATAGTTCACCGTATAAATTATCTTCAGTATATATCTCAAATTACTTTTTCTTCTGCAGAACACAAAATTAGACATTTGGAAGAATGTTTGAAACCAAATTACCATATTACCTAAATAGTATTGGCTCCCATTGACTTCCATTGTATGGATACAAAACCACAAAAATATAAAAAAATATCGTATTTGAGTTCCACAGAAGAAAGAAGGTTCTGAACAACGCTGAATTCATGTTTTAATTTTTTTGGGTGAACTACCTTAAATAGCTTTTTGGTATTGATACTTGCTTAAAGGCGCTATGAATGTTACAGTCTGAATTACAATCCAGACATTTTCAGTTAGAACATTTCATGAAAAAATTTAGATTTCATGTTTTCTATATATGTGATATTTGATTTCTATCCTCCTCTTTACTTTTTTCTTATATCTTCATATCTTCATTGTAAAAAAAAAATCCCTCTTAAGCTGCTTTGCAATGCAAATATTTAAGCATAGAGAATCTGCTTCATATCAGCAGATGTTTTATTAAAAGGCCCTATTAAAGGGAAATGTTATGTATGGTTTTTGTATTTTAAATATAGTCGAATTTCCGAGCTTGTTGTCTAAAAGTGTTTTTGCCTCAAATAAAATTTCAACCAACCACTGACAAGTATATGGTTTCGAACAAAAATAACAGATAACAAACTGATAAAATGTATACCTCAAATGCACTGTAGGTTGCTTTTGTATAATACCACTTGTCAAACAAAAAAATCAAATGATTGAAAGTTTGATCTTGTCTTTAAGACTTAAGACTAAAAATAAAGAGACCCATGAAAATTTGCAAAAAAATGAGCATAAACTTTAATGAGCATAAAATGATATACATTCATTATAACCCTAACATTATATACACATTCACAGACCAATGTGGCCTAATTCTGAGGTCAATACAGTGTCCCATTCCTGTTCCAGTAGTTTGTAAGTATCACATTTTAGCAGTCACACTACATTAGCTTTACAACTCCATGTTTCTCAATAAGAAGTGGGCCTCCAGCACCTCTTCTTAATAACATGAGGCAACATTTTAGGCTTGAAAGTAAGCAGGTAAATAATAGAGATGCCCACAATAGAAAGGCTGACTGATCCGCACAGGAGAATGTACCACACGATTGATTCCTCATAGTTAAAGTTACCACACTGGATTGCATCAAAGAGCACAACTTTATGCCACCTGTGGTTTAAATCCAAACATGTGATTTCGGAGAGATCAACAACACTGATGTCTTTATACTCCCTGAACGTGTTAAACCAGTCCAAATGGCAGCAATTAAAGGCATTTCCGTTCATATAAACGGCTTGCAGTCTCTGAGCCAACTTGGCAGCGTTATCTGCCGTAATAGTAGTCAACATGTTATCCCTCAGGTCCAGAAGATTTAGGTTTAATGACATCAGAGATGCAGGAAGCTCTGATATTGAGTTTTTCGAGATGTTTAAAGACTTCAAATAGCTGTATGGAGAGAAGTCAAAGTCTCTGAGACCTGTGTTGCCAAGTCCCAAATGCTGCAAAGTGCTACTGAGACTTGCCAAAGATTCCCGTTTTATCTGCAGATAAGGATTATTGGAGAGTTCAAGGTGTGTGAGGGCGGAACCTTTAAATGCTGAAGATGGGATATTTTCAATGCTACAGTCTGAAAGGTAGAGGTGTTTCAATGAAACCATGTTGGACCACGCAACACATTCTGAAGAGCTTGTGTAAACTGATTCTTCAGAATTACATACGCCCACAGGGTTATGACTGAGGTCAACTGTCGTCAGACTTGGTAGACTGGAAAATATCCTGGGTGGAAGGTTTTGTAGGTCATTGGCACTCAGATTCAGATGTGTGAGGTTGTTTAACTCGCTGATGGAGTGTTGGCTTGTTCTGAGCTCGGTTAGCCTATTTTTGCTAACGTCCAGTTCATATACAGTGACTGGTAGATCTTCAGGTGTCAGACTGAATGACTGCAAGCAGTTGCTTCTCAGCTTCAGCCAGTACAAACGTGGCATCTGTTGAATAAATCCCTCAGGAAAGTATTTCACCTTGTTCTCGCTCAAGTCCAGGAGCTTCACGTGGGAGAGATCTCCATGGAGGCTTTCGCTCCAGAGATCCGCCGTTACGTTCCCCACATTCTTTCCTAAATTGTAGTATTCAACACTGGTGGTCCAATTTAAAGATGAGTCGTTTGAAAAGCCTTGGTAAAAGTCTATTAAATTACTGGACAAAATCAAATTCTGGATGTTGTTTCGTAACGGGAGGAACGGAAAGAATAGCAAACGGTTATCGGACAAATCCAGAGTCTCCAGTTGAAACATCTCATTTATATTCTGATTGGTTATGAACCATTCAATGGAATTGTGGCTTGCGTTTAAGACCCGCAACTGAGTCATCTCAAAATTGACCAAACATGGCAAGCAGTTGAATGCCAAGTTCAACCTCTGCAATTTTCTCATGTGATCGAAAGCACCGTCGATCTCAAACAACAAGTTCCTCTCTGCGTTCAGCTCTTTAAGCTGGTGAAGGTCTTTAAACGTTGACTCGTCCAATCTCAACATGGCGTTCCTCGACAAGTAAAGTGTCTCAAGAGAGGACAGATTCTGTATGAGCACGGACACCATGTCTTCCGTGAGGCCATTACCGGAAAGATCAAGAGTCTTTAGTTGGGTCAGAGAGCTTAAAGAGTGGGCCACCTGCTTGTGTTCATATTGAAGCTCATTGTCTGCAAAGTTGAGGTTTTCTATAAGAGGCGATTCTGAGAATACGCTCTCCTCAACTGTTCTGAGATGATTGTTTGCGCAGCTGAAGGTTCGAAGAGTAGGATATCTCGACAGGCAACCATCCTGTAAGATTTTTAGAAGGTTCCTGTCTAAAAAGATCTTCTCGGTTTGCTGTGGTAAATTGTTTGGTACTGTGGAGAGCTGGCAGTTGTTGCACAAAGCTGTGCTTTGAATCTACATAGACAGAAAGAGAGAAAAGAGTATGTTTAAGACAAGAAGAGCGTATTCTTACTACACATTATGGAAATAGAGATTTTGTTGGTAGCGTGATGACAGATAATTTTCACTAGAGTTCAGTTGGCTAATTTTTATTTTAACTTGCAACCATGCTCTTACAAAAATTCACTGTGGATTTTAGCAAAAGTGTAGTAACCGTGTTGTTTTCCCCAGATTGATTATCATTTGCAAAACCAAATTTTTACTCCAAATACCAATGTTAAACTGTCGTTACTGTAACAAAACCATGGTAAATTAGTGGTTAACATGGATAACAATCATTGTTTTGTTTTACGTGTAGTGAAACCAGGATTCATTTTCAAAAGGAAACTGTGTAGCGGACAAAAAGTAGATTAAAACACTTACATATACAGTACAACACGTGCTCAATTTAATATTCATGATAAAAATGTTTGGTAAAAAAGTGAACCTATAAGTTAAGGAAAAGATGTTTATTATAAATCAACCTTAGCACAAAATTTTAAAATGTAAGGTAGAAAAAGCTGCTCAATATTTTCCTATGATTTGCCAAAATATCAGAATTATTACTTATAATTAAGCAATTATGTCAAATTTTATTTTCCTTTTTGTCTAATCACACATTAATACATAAGTTTATATGAGACAAAGTTAATACTGAAATGAAACCTAAATGAGGAGAGTCGAACAGACTATGAAGGGTCAAAAAAATATTGTTCACTTTCACCAGTTTATTTTAAAATTTCATCACAGTTTTATAGTAAATTACAAATGTTAGTTTTCATTAAAGTGAGTAAATATTCCGATATATAGTTGTCCCCTATTTTAGTTTAAAATAAAACAAGATTTGTAACTGATTACATACGAGTCTGCAGGAAAAGGCCTGTGGATGTCCAGAAGCTAAAAGCAGGACCACCAGTATGGATACCTCAGCGTGACAGAGCAGAATGGACGGACGACCAAAGACCATCTTAACATGATCGCTGCAATGAAAGTGGATTAGAGCATTAGAGCGATGTGTCCCCAAGAATGTATAATGTTTGGTCAATGCGCATATAATAGACAAATTATTATTACTACTACTAACAATAAGTGTATACCGTTTAATTTTTTTGTAGATTCTTGAGAATGATAAAAGGTGTCATGACAAATATAAAAAAAACTATGAGCAATAACTTTCCACAATTTAAACAAAGAACGAACTTTGACACCTAAATAAGCGGTCTACGTGTGGCACGAGCATCGTCAACTTGTGGCTAAACTGACAAGAAAAAGCCAAAGATGATCCTTTTGATTTAAGACTGAGCAGTTTGAGGTCCTAAATCAGATTGACGTAAAGCGTTTATCACCATCATCATAGATAAATATACACAGCGACCCTAAATGCCAGAGGAATGTCGCGTTTAAAAATGTAGGCCTGTTTAAATGACATTGTGTTAAACAAGTAAAACAGGGTTCATTTATTTTAAAGTAAAATAGCATTTTTTTGCGAACTATAAAAATGTCTGTTTTAAATGACAAAGCAACACATTTGAGAACCGAGAGTTCTTTCTTCACTTTCTAGATGTAAGAATTAGTGAAGTACATCCATTTAGCTAATGATACACATTGTTTCTCTGCTATGAATACTACATACCTTTTTGTATGAAACCAGTTGAAACTTTAAAATGTCTTGAATATGGTAATATTTGTTTGCAGATGCCACTTGGTTTTATATTTCATTTGATCATCTAACGCATTGTGACCTTTGACATTTTAAGGATTGCTTGAGTGTTTAAATAGCCATTTAAGTCAGAATCAGTGGACACTGCGCCAGTAGCATTTAAAAAATATTTCACAAAACCTGCATGTGGTTAAAGATTTGTGCTGTTAAAAAATAAATGTCAACCCCCAAGTTGTGCGCTCGACATCAACGCATTAAGGTTTCACACAAATCTATCATTCACATTTAGTCTTCTGTTTTAGATAATGCACACATCCAAACATGTGGGTATAACCTGCGCGCTCTTACCCCAGCAGCCAGGATCGCGCCCTCCGCTCCTCTGTGAAGTTCACATTAGATCACAACATCGGTTTGTGGGAAGGTTCTTCTGGCTTGGTCTCTTCGGAGAAGCAAAGTGCCTCACATCTGCATCTCTGCACTAGTCTTTAGAAATTGCGGAAGCAAGCATGCAACGGAAACGCAGTCACATGAAGCCATATTTTTCACACACCCACTGCAAGGTCAGAATTATGCACGTTATATTTGACGATAAAAAAAACTGACCACATCCCATTCCAAAAAAAAGTTTTTCGTTTTCAGCAGATCAGGGTGCGTGCGCAAGATGTGCGCAATGCAAGAGCGCTCCGTGAGGAAAACCCGATTAACTATTCAATATCAATATATCATCGCGGGTCGCGAGATGAAAACCACGTCAGCAAAACGAATGCATAAACTTTGTAACTGTATTTCAGCCATGTTCAATAGACCACAAACCCTACCATGAGAACACGCCCTAAGCACCCACTGTTGGTTTCACTCATCAGATACTACTGAAGAGGAAACCACCGAGAGCTCACACCCTTCCTGCCAGAAAGATGCTGGTCCATCGTTTCTGCTCTATAAAGCTTTTCTTAGATAGGATGTGAAGCTGTGAAAGCGTTCACGCTTGTCATATTCATTTCACAACCCGAGGCGCATGACTGTTTCACAACTTATAATACCGTTTATAAAAAAAAACGAAAAGTTGCACATGACATTTATGCTAAAATTGTGACTGCCAGAGTAAAGCAGCAGGCCTGGTCTCAAACACAGAGATTTTAAACTAAAATCTCAGTTAACTCCAACGTTATTCATGTCGAAGAGAATTATTGTTTGTTTTGTTCCTTTGGGCATGAGATGCTTCACAAAAGTCCTTCAAATGACAGAGTAAAAAGGATTTAAAAAGTAATGTTTAAAAGCAATGTGAAAAGAAGATCTTGGCAATCCTCTACAAAAACTTTAAGAAGCTATAGAAAAAAAACACATTTTAGAGACATTTTGCAAAGAATGTGAATACTGAATAGATACATTTTAAATTAAACCTTGAAATATTTAACGGAATAAACAATCCTGTAGCAAAAGATGAATATGTCAATGGTTCTTGTAGAGGTACACCCCCTTGTGGTTGAGACTAATACAGCAACGTTTTATTCAAAACATGATCAAGAGACTTATTGCACTTAGTAAAAAGAATCCATAGACGCATTCATGAAAGCAATAGAACACGCTGAGATACATTCACAGACTGGCACAATTTAGAGTTTATTTGTAGTCTCCATAACCTCAGATATAGCAAAGATAGACCTTAATAAATAAATACTATACACTTCTACATCACAGGTAAGATGTACAGTAACAAATAGAACAACATATTATCTTTGCTCGTCATTAAAAAATAAAAACTAGAGGAAGAGACGCTTATACTGCATGCAGATAACTGCTCTGAGGAAAAAAAACAGTAAGATATTGGTACAGCGTTTTGGCATGTGCGCTTCGTGTCTTTACCTACATGTAAGTTTGTATTGTTGTGGAAGTCTGACCCCTCCTGGTCTTTAGATAACGCAGTCCTCTTCACAGTAGGTTCATGACCCACGCATGTGTAAAATATCACGTAATATAAAACGTTGCCACTTTTCAGCTCTAATTTGGCGTTTCAACCTATTTCATAAAATAGAACAGCTGCCCACTGTGCAGTTCTTAAATGAGATTAAAATCAGGTTAAAAAAACGTCCCCGGTCATCAAAAGGACTAAATGTAAATAGACGTTTAACTGAGTGCCGCAGATGTATGTTGTAGATCCTCACCTACAGCAAGCCCCGCCCAACAACTACTGATTTCTCCCAGGACGACTCATTTCTTAGTCCAGATGTGAAAAGCCAAGAGTCATATCTGTACCAAGCAGCGCTCCCCTCTGGTTCTAACAGTGGCACTAGGATCCACTTTATCCATCCAGGGGTCTTCCTAGATACACCATTGTCACTTCAGTGTTTCCATAAACGGCTGAGACAGCAGGAAAGAGGCAGGCTTTGGGCAACCCTCGGAACGCCACGCCGAGGAACTCGAAACCTCGCTCGAAAGCTAGTGTCTTATCATCCATGTCTAAGATCACACGTATTCTCTCGCCGATCTGTAGAAGAGAAATATGACACATAAATGACCACCATCTTTGAGTGTCTTACAAGTTCAAATTTAGATTCAGTTATCCTTATTTTAATTTCTAGTAACCAAACAACATTGGTCCCACTGACTTCCAATGTAAAGACACAAAACCACCGAGACATTTCCCCAAATATCTGCTTTTGTGTTGCACAGAATAAATAAAGTCACATACAGGTTTTGAACAGCATGTGGGTGAATAAGTGATGAAAGAATTTTATTTTCTGGTGAACTACGTGAGAATAGCTCATTTCTAAAGTCATACAACTCAAGCTATGTTACCTGGTACTTTGGTGCGTTGTTGCATTGGGGGAAGTTACCATTGACCTCTCCATTATGAAGCAGATTATTGTCTACTAAATTCCACCCCCAGCTCTGGTCGTCGCTGCCTAGAAGTGCCACATAACCCTGGCACTGCAAAGGAGCCCTCTTGGTCGCGATGCCGATCACCGCCACCGTGCCAAGAGGTCCTTCCCACCATATCTCCCAGGCATGCCGGCCCTCTGAAAAGCCGATCTTTCCACGGGCACCATCAGTGCTTTGGGCAATAGGGTTACGATGCAAGGTGAACCCGTTTTTCTTGATGTATACATTCCTGGAGCAGTCATGAGTACTCAGGGCGTGCTGAAAGGACTTAAGCTGAGGACAGACAAAAGAATAATCTGGATTTAATAACTCCCCAAAGATTTATTTTTGGATTTATACACACACTACAGACATGTTTCTAAAATATTTCTAAAATGTGACCTAATGCAGAACGATTAGATTGTCGCCTAGCCTACTGACCTCAATATGCTCAAATACGTAACATAAACATAAAAGTGAATTCATGATACATAAATAACAAAACCATATAAAAGATCTTTCATTAGAAGTAGCTTCCACTGCAGACAACCTATTTGAGTGACTACATTTGTCCAATATTTACAAATGACGTCATTCATTACCAACCATCATCAGTCGCCATCTAGTCTACCTATATTCGATTATGTTCAATTAAATATTAATGCATATAACTAAATAATAAAAACCTAAAATAATTCAATATTCAATATCTACAAAGCACATAATAAAACACTATTTTAACCACAATACCATTATAATTTAACATTTTGTCCAAACTGGATGGTCACATTAGAACAAGCCGTGTGTCGTGTCGCGTCGCGTCCGCTCGTTGTTATAGTTTACGCTCTACTTCTAGCATCACATTAATATCATGACTTTAGTCTTACTTTGCTTCTATAAGTAGAAATGTTGCAGAGGATATCAGTGCGCATCGCTTCATCATTGAGCACCCGGGAGCACAGACTCCGCCACACCTCACTGTTTTCATCCGACAGGCAGTTATACCAATGCCAGCACACCAGCGAGCACTGCATCAGATCCGGCAGTTCCAGATAGGAGAATATATGCTCGAGTACCCGGCTGGGTAACCGGCCCGCGATGCCCGATCCCCCGCAAAGTAATGCGACAGAACCGGATCCCGATGATGAGGAGCAGGAGCTCGCGGCGGCGGCAGCGCCCAGCCCTGCAGACTGCGCCCCTCCACCGGCCGCGCCAGACATGTCAAACTCCTCCGCTGAAACCAAACGTTATTAAAAACGCAAAGCCGGATTCAACAACATGGAGATCGAAACGGGTTAGAAACCCACCGAGATCCGGTAAAGCGTGTTCGGCTGACGCATTTCGCCGTGTTATTGCAGTTGCAGCCAAATGGCTCAAATCTGAGCTATGTGACTGTTGTAAAGATCCTGTCCGGAATGTATTAAACAAATACGGTTTTAGCTATTTAATGAACATTTTCAAGTTTTAAACCATCTTATATTTGGATTATTTTATTTATAAGTCATAATTATGCACGCATTGCCGATAATACGTTGGAAAAGGTAAATAGGCTACTGTTTCGCTTTTTATTGTTTACGCCTCTTTAAGGACCTCGCATTTGACGTGATTACGTATGCAAGGCGGAGGACGCGAGCTGTTACAAGGAAAGCCACTAGAGGGCACCATAGATCAAATATTTTCTCTCAATTTCTTTTTCAAAGGACTTTATTGGCATGGTTGTGTGTACTTACTAAACAATATTGACAATGGATTATATATAAAACAAAGACAAAACAATAATAAAGTATGTCAATTCTCTCTCTTTCTCTATATTTATGGTTTATGTAAAAAGCCTTGGATCTGTTTCTTAAAATAACGTAAACAGCTGTGCTACTTCCCAAGTGGTCTGGTGTGAATTATTTAAATAATTATAATTGAACATATAGTGTTATGTTGCACTAGTAACATAATTTTGTCTTAATACATAATGCATTTATCTATCAGATCACCTGATTTACGGAGCCAGAAGGAATCCAAGGAGTTCATATGCAAAAACCTCTAAATCTGTTACTTGACGTTTTGTTTAATTTAACATTTTTTTATTAGGCTCCTACATTTACTTTCAGCAATACCAGATATTTCAAACTTGGGGTATTTCGTTTTTTTTTAACATAAATTATTTTAGCAACGGACAGATATATGTGTGGAAAGCATTGGCCTACCTAACATCATAATCTCATTTTTGATGAAACGTTAGGCGGCTTTTAGAGGGTTTTCCAACTTTTCAAAAGTTTTCGTGACGATATCCACGCGGCGTGCATCAGAGGAACACGCAGGCACCTGTTTCTACTGGGTGGAGACTAATGCCCCGCCCAATCACTTAAAAGAACCAATCAGACGTGAGAGGGCGGGGTTATGGCAAGCGGAACGTAAGACGCAACTGGAATGCAGCACTTTGGTTTACGGGACTGTTACGGTAGACGGACGGGGATTTAACGGTGTTTTATTTACTCTATGTTTTGGTTTCTAACGTACATCAATTTTTGTGCAATGATCACGATATGCCCCCTTGGTAAGTGTGGATGTAATTTATGTTTTTTTGTTATTTCGTGACTGAATAACGAGACTTAAGTAAATAACTAAATCAAGGCTAATGTTAACCGCTATAGGACGCTGTTTTAATATGCTTTATGTTTTTACAACTTGTCTCAGTGTGCGATGTCAGCAATGAACGAGTTGAGTTTACTTAGTTAGTTTTATAAACGTTTTCTTCTAACATGCTGCAGGTCTTGTTGGTATTTTTACGCATTTGACGTGAATGTTACTTCTTTACTTTATTCTTTAGGATTTTATTGTTAAAATATAACACATTTTGTATTAAATGCATTAATGCATTTAGTAGAAATCTACATAACACCACGCAGTGCACGCATTAACTGCTGAGAAAGCAATACAAATTTTAATGGCTTTCTTTACAAACACCATTAAAACCATTACAAAATTATTTTTGCCTTATGTTTTATTCCAGTAGGATTTAATGATGTCCTGTTGGATCCTATGCAGTAGATAAGATTCCACCGATAGAACACATAACCCACAGAGACCATTATAGTTTCCATTAAAACCATGACAATACAAATCCCCATTGAACAATTAAAATGACTATTATAAATGTTTTTTTACAGGAGTAAAATGCTGCAACGTTGTTTTATCGTTGTCATTATTTAAACTATTTAACTCTTTTATAGTTTGAAGTACAGTACAGTTTGAATGTATTATAGCGATGACAACATTTCTTGTTCTGTTGAACATATTTTCCTAATAAGATTTACCAGTATCATGTAGCTGCTAGTGTACCTGATGTTAGACCTTTATAATTTTCCTTAATTCTTTATTTCGTAAATACATTTTTTGACTCACTGAAGAATGAATGAATTTAGCTTGTAAGACGTTACTATTAAAGCACAGCTTAGATTTCTCCCCTGTGTATGTGAATACATTCCAGTGAATAGAAGAGGTTCAGGCATAATCGGGTAAATGTGTCCTTGTCTTTAAACATTTGAGGTTTAAATATACCTTTACACCATTATGCACACAGGCCCTGCTGTCCGTGGTGAGGGAGCACTGGGAATTTGAGAATCTCCAGGGAACGGTGCACAGGGTCCTTTCAAACTAAATGCATTTGAGATGTTCGGTGCCGGGATGCTGCAGCAGAGCAGTGGAGGATTGAACAAACGCCCGCTGGGAATCGCACGCCTGCCCAACTCCCAATTTTTCCCCCTATCTGCTGGTTCAAGCTCATGGGGTTTGGGGCGAACGGCGAAGAGCGGATCGTTGAGCTCCATCAGCTCCGGCTCGGACTGCGTGGAGACAGCAGGTGCCGATCCTGACTACATAATGCAGCTGGTCAATGACGTGCGGAGGTTTGCAGATGTGCTGCTTCACCTGAAGGAAGCTTTCAACGCCAAAGGTAAGAGTTGCTATTGGAGTGCAACGTTTGTCCTTGGTTGCATGGTCATTAACCTCTCCATGTCTTATCAGTTTGGAATACAACAGGGGAAAGTTTTATTTGGCATAACAATGTTCGTTCAGCAACTCCAAAAATATAAAAACAAAGTTTGTTGCTAGTCTTCATTTTTCACATGCATTTTTGAGGATAAAGTATTTTCTGTGCCACAAGTGTCACCGTATGGAATCGCTCACTCACTGGCTGAGCCAATGTTTGCTAACAGAGCAATCAGTGTCCGTGTTTATGGCTTATGTCATACTTATGTCTTTATTCTAGCTGAGATAGGAAAAAGTTTACTATCGACCCTCGTGTTCATCCGTTATCCAGTGCCACTTGATACAGCCGCCTGTGCAAAGCGATACGAAACCATCTGATCCAGAAATCTAAATGTGAAATCCTTGATCGTGGGACTGTTTTTAAAAAAGATAAACTCCACTGCAGTTAAACAGCCTGTCCTCAGCACTCTGTAATCCTAAGCGAAACGTATTTATAACAGCGAAAAATGTTTTTATAACAGAAGAGTGAATCCAGATTAACAGGATGATTGCTCTTGCATGCTCGATTTGCGCATTTTTAAGGCTGTGCCGTTTGGATGGGATCCAGCACACTAATCTTTGCTTTTGCTTCAGTGTTCCTTAATAAGGACAGGGGGTGCGTTTGTTATGTGGGGTGTTTCCAGCCTCCTATTGTGTCTGTGGCGTGTTGTCCAGGGCCTGTAGGAATCTCCTTTTGTTAGCTGGGGTGATGGAGGGTCCTTGACCCCAACCGGGTAGTAGAGTAACTCTGAGAGCCTACAGTGTGTGACCGCTGGTTTTGGCCTCCAGCTCTTCTCTGCATGCAGCTACGGATGGTGAACAGTAAGAATACCAGAGCTGACGGGGTGTTGCATTGTCTTAGAACACTTCCAAACTTTGTGTCAGTCTTACATTGTTGCCGTGATTTTGAAAGTGTGGCGGGCAGTCTTTGGCGTGGAATGTTTCCGCAGAGTGACCTTATTAAAGATCTGAAAAGAAGGATGCCAAAACTGTTGCACTTTTGGAGAGGAAAGGTTAAATATTTTTGAAAAGATCTCTTTGTGTCTCTGCCTTGGTGGGATGTATTAGCAGGAGTTGTGAGGAAATACAGAATAACTCGAACATGTGAGTCACAGCGAATTGCTTTTTTGGAATCTGTTGAAATTTAGCTAAATGCAGGAAAGGGCAATTTTTGAAAAGATGTCTAATTGGTCTCGAGGAAGCTGGATTTAAGAGAATGCAAGGGCAGATAAAATTGTTCTCACATATTAAAAAAGTTGTCATTTAAATATCCCTGTTTTTCAGATTTTTGACATTAAAATTATATTCAATGAAAATATATGTACAGTATATATATGGCAAACACATATTTATATAGATTTTTTTATTTATTATGTGTCATTATATATTTTTTATTTACCAATATAAAATATTGATAGATAAAAAAACAAAATAAAAATAATAAAACAAATAGCTTAATGAAAAGAACATTCACAATGTTGATGCATTTAATGTCACTAACTTAATCATATTTATTACACTGTAAATATTCTTTGCATTGCCCAGCCCTATTTTCATTTATGACCAAGCATCGGATAAAAATAAATAAATTTACCATCATTTGCAAATCAGATCATGATTTGCAATCTCATTATATTTGTGCCTTTGAAAAACATTTAAATTAAGAAAAACTCTTCAGTTTCCATTGGCAAGCGGCTCACGTACGCTGTTTATTTTAGATTGTGTAGGAAATTAACAGTATGTAACGGCGATTAGTGTTTTGGATCAGCGCACATCTTCAAAGTTTAAATTGTTAGTAGTAAACTGGGCGTTGCTGAACCCAAGCACAAAAGAGATTGTTAGGAATCGGCGGCCCTGTCGTGATTCAAAGTATTTAAACCCATTTGGTTTATGGCTGTGTTGTCTCGGTAGTAAGTCGCTGAAGTGAGCAACCCTTTGCTTTCAGGACGAGAGGAAGGGAAACCTCAGGCGCTGTTTTATTGAGTTATTTTGCTTTGTTAAAAACAGCTGGTTCATTCACATGCATCGATGCGATAGTGACTTTATTTGTGTCTTGTCTCTTTCACGATTTGTTATTCGAGCAAGCTGAAGCTTCTGGCCATAAGTTGATTTTCCCATGCAAGAATAGCAGGGACCTTGAGACTTGTCCTTAGGGAAAAGTGGTCTGCTATAGTAGGAATTTAGTGTTTAAAAAAAAAAAATCTGAAGTCAAGCATGTCACCTTAAATGGCAATTATTAGACAGCATAGACAGACCACTTGAGATGTTGAGGTGGACCATTGTATTTCATGATCCAGTGTAAACGATACAGTTTTATAGATTTAAATACACAAAAAGAGCCTTCTTTTAGTTTTTTACTCGGTTCACAGTTGTGAAGTTCAGACGGCTGCCATAAAGATGTCTTCACAATGAGAGGGATTTTTGAATATCTTTAAAGGTTGTGACCTCGTCCAGGGGCCGCACATGATGGACATGTTGGTAATTGGATTGGATTATTTTGGGGTCTCCGTCGGCTTGGGATGTAACTGACAATTTGGGCTCTGAACTCTAAGGTCAGTTTGTATTTCAGTTTGGGGGGTAGATAGTTACAGATTCTTTACCTTGTTAAATAACAAAGACAACTTGACTGTACATGTTTACTTTTGGATGTTTTTTTTGTTACTTTATGATGTTTTTACTTTGGCTTTTAAAACAAGTTCTGTGTTCATCATGCTGGGATGACAGGTGACTTTACAGAGCTTCTATTGTTAGGTTCAACATAATCTTGAATAACAATGTGGTCCAAAAGTGTGAGAATGTATTCTCATTTATTTATATATTGTATATTGATTTAGCCAAAGGGAAAAAAGTTTAGGCAAAAGTTTTTGTACGCTGGGAATCAAATCCCTTGGCTTCTACTTTGCGCATTCCTTTATATTATCCTTTTATTACTAATTAAGAGTAAAGTTACAAAAATAAATGTGAAATTAAATATTTAAGCTAATATTTTTAAATTAATTTAATAAAGTAATTATATTTGGGTTTTATGACCTCACATGCAAGCATCTTGTGTACTTCAATGAAAACGGAAATCTGTTCAAAATGATTTTGCATTTGATAACTGATCAGTTCGTATAACTTATCTTTAAATTATTTATCCCAAGTTCTACAACGTCTTTTTTTTCTTAAAGGCAAATAAAAAAGATCTTCAGATTTACGATGTAGTTTCAGCCGTTCAGTCCCCGCTATGTCTTCAAGTTGTTGATTTGTCGAGCTGGTCAGGTGTTCGTCTCATGGGCGACCTGTTGAAGCAGCAGGATGGTTGGCATGTGTCAGCTATTTCGAAAATGAAAAACAAAACGGCCGGTAATGAATACTGGCCCTATTCATTGAGGGAAAAAAGTGTGCAAGATTCACCGCTCTCTCTATGATGTTTTTGAGACGCTGCATTCACGCTAACCACTCACCGGTTCAAAGCACACACCACCTTTGTTGAAATCATACACAAATGTCAGGCGTATCGAGAAATTGAAGTTCAAACTGAAGTTCACAGCAGCGTTTGTGTTTATCGGTCCGCTAACTGCTTTGGTCGCCCTAAAGTCTGTGTGAACTCTGGGCTTCTCGGAGCGGAGATTTGTTTATTAGCAAGTCCTGTGGGACAGTAAACTGTTTTTTTCTCTACGAGTAGAGGATGGGTAAATAATCACGTCGTCATTTGTAACATTTTCCTCATATTTGTAATTGTCTGGGTGGTCCTGTCCCGCACATGACATCTTTGAATGCATTGCGTTTTCTTGCTGAATAAAAAGTCACATTCACACTCGCACAGATAACACCTGCTTTGGATGCCCATGGTATATCATTATCCCAATACACTTGGATTCTTTTTTCATTTTCCTGTTTGTCGGTGGCGTTGAGCAGCCTTGAGCAGACCGACCTGGGTGTATTTTTAACTGTTAAATCAATATTGACCCCTTCTGGCTCTGCCATTACCACAGTCTCTGCTCATCATTTTGATAGGGGTGGGAAAAGCAGTTCTCTCCTCTCCCATCCCCCCCACATACCCTGCATTCCTCCAGAACAAACGCTCACTTGTTGCTTTAGTGCCTTGGATCAACAGTTGCTGGATGTTGGACACTTTGGACAAAAAGACAGAGAGTAAGCCATTGTCATTTCTACTGTCCTGGTACAGTAGTCCATTATGACTGGACATGTTAGTCATAATATGACTATAAAAAATGATCATTTATATTCATTACATTCTATGGTTACAGAATCTGTGAGAATAGGATGTTTATGTGCTTTGCATTGGCGGAATTACATAATTGGTAGTGCATACTAGAATGGCAAGTATCACTTTTACTATTGTTTGTAGTAACGGTTATGGGGTTTGAGCAAACTTTAACCCCTAGGATTACACTTGCGGATGGGCACATGCTCTTGAATCATGGCCGTTTTGCTTGGGCAAGCACCATTTACATTTTCTCCATAGTATGTCAAATGTCATGTGCTATCAAAACATTTAATGCGTTTAACAATAATGGAGAGAAGAAATAAATTACATATATATGTATAATACAAATAATACATATAATACATAAAATATATTAATATAAATAAAAAAAAAACACGAAAAAAATATTGTTTTAAATAATAAAATTTTGGGTGTTTGGTGTTTTTATTTGATCAATTAACCATTTTAATTAGCTCATGTGCATGCTTTTATTATCTTATTCAACTTGCATGAGACACTAGAATTCACTTTATTTTCAGACAAATGTCTTTCTCTTGACTAATAATAAATATCTTATACCGTAACAGAATTATCACCATGTGTTTATTTCCAGAACTGTCAAAGATGGAAGCTCTCTAATTGTTATTTAACATACCATAGGGTTTAAATTAATTTCCAATCAGATGAGAAGGACTCTAATATTGTAGCTTTGGAGTTTGTGGAGGGTCCAGGCTGCCCTCGCCGTGGGGTGCGGCCAGAGTCTATGAGTGGGATTAGAACCCCCTTCATCTCCAGCGGCACCACATTGTGCTCCAACCTGCCGTGCATGGGGGGCTTCCTCTGATCGGCTAAAAGTGATTTTCTGGCCCCCATTGTGAGGCGATTTCGGGGTCCGGTGACCCACGCCGTTTGCCCTGTGAACGTCAACCTTAGTTCAAACAACGAAATGACGACCCGCATGATCCCGAGAAGGTTTCTGATGTGTCCAATTAGTTCTGGGAAACATAGTTCGTCCATTCGTGCAGTGTTTCTGAGAATTCTCAGCATTGCTGCTGTATGTGTGTGAAGGAAATGCAAATTAGTTTTAGCACAGCTGATTTTATGTTTCCTAAAAATGAGTCATGGGAGCGTTTTCCGTTTAATCTGAGTCACATCTGCATTATCCAGTGTTCTGTGGCATAAATCTTTCACTCTTGATGAATCACTGTATTGTTGGTTGAGCAGTAGAAGGTGAGAATTAGTTTGTCAAACCTTTTCACAGTATTTCCCTGCTGCTTTGAGGTAATATTTAACTTATTAGGTGCTAAGAACGTGTGTTTCACAATATCCTCATTTGTCAGACTTCCATCACAGTGAGTAATACTTCATGTCAATCCAGGAGTTTTTAGGATTATAGTTATAATCTTATATGGTGTATTGTCTGTTAGAACATTTGGCAATGAATAATTTTGTCCCACTAATGTTCTATGGGAAAATAGTTGTGCACGAGGCCCTCTGAGAATACCAATATGCTGTTACATAGATTTGCGTTTGAAATCGTCCGTTGTGAAATTCCAGTCTATATTTAGTTCGTTTTGGTGGCTTTTTCAGTTATTTTAATGCATGTGTGGTACAGCTGTACTCCAGATCTCATTAGATATGAGATGCTCAGTGTTGTCATCAGTTGTTTTTTGTAAATAAAGAGTTCCTTTTATGGTCGCTTTGAAGATGGCGCTTTAAATTAGCTCAGTTCCGACTGTCTGTGAAGGTTTAGTTACTCTTTCTTTTTTTCATTAGAAGTAAAACCTGTTTTTACTCAGAAAACTAATGAAACTTTTTAACTTCTGTTTATTATTGTGTAATGTCTCTGTTCTTTAACTGATTCAGATGGAGCACTAATGATTTTTTCTCTTTGTGAAAAAAATGCATTTCTAATGTGATCCTTTTCTGTAGTAAAATGAAAAGATAATTGTAGAATTTTCAATTTCATAAGTTGTAGAGCATACGCTGTGCAAAGTGATCATCACAAACATTCTTAAATGTACTGTATAGCTTTAATCTTCTGTAAATTGCTTTGAATAAACGTGTCTGCCAAATAAAGACATAAATGTAACCAGGGGCGGACTGACCGGTCAAAGTCTAGGACGGCCATCCCACCGAGGAAGTACCAGGGACGGTCTGGCGGACGTATTATAAACGCGAATGCACGCAACCAGAAGGCATTAGCAAGTCGGACACGTATGCATGTTGACACAAGTTACATACAACACCCCGTCAACAGAATTGGCGGAGGGCCGATATGAGCCGAATAATCCAGGGCGGAATTTGCTTTCTAGTCCGCCCCTGAATGTTACAATGAGAAGAATGAATATTTCTCCAATTCATAACTTTTGCCTCTCTATCGCCATCTCTGTGTGAACCATAATGGTGCAGGTTACATCAAGCTGATATTTCTCACTAAATCGTACTCGACAATTCTCATTACAAATCATAATCTAATTTTACCAGTGTGAATTGGTGTAAGGTAAGTACAAGAAAAAAAAAGCTATGTTTTACGTACCTGCTTCGCTATGAGCGCCTCGCGGCAAATCGTTTTTGGTTGCTTAATCGTTCCACTCCATGCCAGCTGGTACGTTAATAATCTTTAGAATGTAAACGAAAACGCATCAAGCTTTACTTTGGTACCACAAGAGACTGAGCTATAACTACTCTGCACGCATTCTGTTAGCACGGTTAGATAACCGTTCCAAACATTCTTAGCCAAGAACAGTTTGTAATCATGCAGTGTCGAACCAGGCTCATGTGGAAACATAACTGTAACCGTTTCAGACCGTGCTAAACACGGTTTGGTGCGACGGTGGAAAAATGCTACATGTTTTGTCACCGTTAACCAGAAACGTTACGTATTGTTTTCAAACTAACTTTGCTTTTAATTCTGAAACGATTATTAATTGAATCATTAAAGAGCTATATTTATAAAATCGATATTTGGTAAATTATTCGTCTTAAGGTTTTTCTTTTTTCTTCAAGATTTCATATCTTATCAGTCATGGAGCACATTAGGAGGTGGGCATGGAGAAGAGATTAAAGCTGTGTAGGCGAGCTGAGCGTGGGGCAGGGTGACACAGAGAATAAGAGATAAGACTTAACTGTCTGTGAGTTTTCAGCGCTGACTGTACCAGTGGACATGAGGTCTTTGTTGATTTGTGGAGTTTTATGGTTAGCCATGCTTAAACAAGATTTGTGTTGTTTCTCTCTCTGCTTGTCTCTTCTGTACTTGCGTTTCTGTACGATAATGTTACGGTAGGCGTCGAAAATATGTCACAGGACAGGTTGTCATTGAAACTGTGACATTAATTGGCTTGTTTGGTGTAAGATGAGTCAAGGTCCAATATAATATGCATTATACGGTATCGGTTGAAGTATGGAATGACATGCATTTTGTATGTCAAACATTGCATCAGAACATTTGGCCAAGCAACATAATTTTATCAGAGCGATGATTCTTCTAAAAGAGGTGAATTAGCTAGATGCTAAATTACAAATGCTATGAAATATCAGCCTCCAAGAAGATGTTTGTTTTAGTTAATGTGCCTGTATGTTGTTAGCTTGAAGCTGAGATTCCAGAGAGAAGTAACCGCTGACAGATCCTTCAAGCATTTGTTTGGATCAGGCTAGAGATCTTCACTGAAAACGTGAGAAAATGCTGGAATGAGGACAATTTAGAACAGCGGGTGAGGTTTGGTGTGAGCTGTAACCTTGTTGGACACTAAAATACTAAACAGTCTGAAAGACTGAAATGAGAACGTTGCTTGATGGCAATATGAAACCGCACCTGTGGGACATCACATCAGTAGATTTGACTTTTATCTCTGTAGCAAATATGGTCAACAGATTAACCTACATACAAAACAACCCCACTGCTTCGGATTAGGGATTTGAAACCAAGACGGCAAATTTATTTTGTAGATTGGAAACACAGAATGCTTCTCACAACTCTGGATTAAAACTGTCTGGAAAGGTCTTTTCAACCCATAACATTAAGTATTGACCTAATTTCTCTTACAAATCCACACGTGATATCCTATCGTAGCCCTGAATGATCAAATAGGCCCGTCTTTTTGATTTAAGGTAAATCCTATTGTCGAGCCATGGGTTCCTGGTACAAGTCAAGAGTGGTTGAAGATTAATTGGCCCTGTTTTGTATCTGACGCCTGAGCTCCCAGAAAGCCCATCAAAGTGAAACAGCTTCTTGTTGAGAAGGGAAACACCATCCATGGTTTATCCTTGGTAACCATCATGGTCGATTGCGCCAATGGCGTTTGTTGAGAAGTGATCAGATGCATTTTTACTTACAGAAGAAACACTTTTTTTGCTGGTGTGACTTTTTGATAGGAATGTGTGCCATGTGAGGAACCATTTAATTTACTTTTTATCATTGGTATGATGGGCAGGAAGTCCTTGTAATTCAGACCATTGTGAACTTTTTTGTATTTTGTAGTTTGTTTGTTTGACATCTAATAGATCCAACCCATTATCATTTTTCTCACCTACTCCAGCATGAAAAGCAGACAGTTGATGTTAGATCTGGATGCTCAGATATGGGTTGTCACAGGACTTTCTTTGCTAAAGTGGCCATATTGAGTGTTGCTTTCCTCTCCATTTATTGTAATGGCAGTGGCACATCTTGTTAATATATATTATCTTTGGTCACGGTTGTCCGTGCGGTGGACGCAGAGCTGTCTCTCTTCAAAGGAAGACTGTTGCTCTGTTGGATAAATTTTAGACCCCTTGAATAGCTGTATCTCTGGGGTTCAGTTCTTCTCATAAATGTGAAGAACAAGAGGGAGTGGTGTCTGTCTTTTTTCTCTTCTTGATGATTGACAGCTCTGTGGTCAAATGAAAGACACAAGCACGTTCTTGTCCCCATGCAAGATGCCTGATTTATATGCAGGGGGACCGGTCTGAAGATAAATATGGTGTTGGCTGAAGAGCAGGTTTTTGAATTATTGAAGATGTGAAGATTTCAGCATAAGTTTTGCTTTGGTTTTAAAGTCGTTTGTCCTTCAATCAGCTGAGAATAATCGTCTCGAGTGATTTTAGATTTGTTTGGGGGTCGTCTCGTAGGATTGAGTTCTCAAAGTGAAGGGTTTTTAGGCTTCTTGACAATCAGGCCAGAGTTTTTTCTTGATTGCTCACGGTACTTGAACATTACTATTACCCTGCAATGTCACTGAAGGCTACCAAAGAAAATCTAGCTATCTACAGGTTTGCGATGTAAATGTTGTTGAGATACTTGCATAAATAGTGTTCTTATTACTATTTAAGTTACCGTCAGTTAATAATTTAGCGAACATGAATTAACAATAAACAGTATAGCTTATCAACATTAATTAAAGTGATACTTCACCCCAAAATGAAATTTCGGTACTCACCCTTAGATTTTTGCAAACCTGTATACATTTCTTTGTTTTGCTGATCATACAGAAGGAATTGGGAAGAATGTCAGATCTCACGCATCATTTACTGCCATGGAATGGAAAATTTTACTAGTTATACAAGTTATGCTTGAAGTCAATTGATGGATGGAGCAATGTTATATTCTTGCCCAATAGCTATTATTCATTTTGAACAACAACAAAACAGTTAAGGACACACTACATGTGTCAAATTCAATACTTAAAACCGTCTTTTAAAGCCATTTTGAATTTCCATGTAACTTGCCAATATTCAAAGTTTGTCTGAAGTTGAACACTTCCTTTCTCTTGCTATCAATTTTCTACCTGCAGACCCAAAACAAATCCTCTTTCAACATCCAGTGCAAGTCCATGTATGCGAGTTTGTGTGAGTCCCTTTTAAATGTCGGCCCTTTGTTTGCAATCATGGGAAAGAGTGGATGAAAGGTGAATCAGCAGGGTACTTCGATGCAGGGGGAGATGCTAAACGCAAAGGCCCCTTTACCGTGGATCCATGTAATATCCTGATCCCAGGAGATTCCCTGTCACAGGGAGGACCTGGCCCACCCACCTTAATAGAAAATGACCCGGAGTGGGTCGTAAGCACAGAGGACAGCTTTAAACTGTCCGCTTCGTAGCTCTGGTCAAAAGGGCATGTGGAAGGCTAAGTAGTCCAACTTTTAGCCAGCCTTTAAGTTTTAAAGACCTAAAGAAAGCTTGTAACCACAGATGTCGATCACCAAATTACTAGCACCTAAAATCCGGAGGTGATTGTAATGCCCGTGACCTCAGATCAGATGATACAGCCAATTACCATTCTTACCAGGGGTTTTGGAGCCTTTGTGTTGACTTTTCAAGCAGGTGGTAGTTGTGCATGTTGGGACGACGATTTGGGGAAGTGCCTCCACCTCTGGGGTCCTAATAAAAAAAAAAGATTTTCACTGCTGTATAATCCTTTATGGAGTGTGGTCGAGCCCCACGTAGACTCTGAAATGTTGTCATGGACTACATGAAAGACTGTAAGCCTTTTATAATTTGATTGGGCCTCTGTGAGCCCAATTGGGACTGAATTGGGACATGTTTAGTGATTTCACACCGTCTGTGGTCTGGAAGGCCCTGCCGGCCATCTTTCAGATATTCAGAAGCTTTATTAATACATTGTTCTTGTGATTAGTAATGCATGATTGAGTCGGTTAGGGTCGTAGGAAGAGGGATTTTTTAAAATCGAGTTCTGTTTGATGGTTGGAGCTTTCTTTTTTCTTCCCCTTCAAAGGAGGGTTTCATTACCATGATGAAAAGTTCATTGGGAAAAAGTTGGGATTGTTTTGATTCGTTCCAAATGTTGCATACTTCCAGTAAATAAAATAAGGATGTTCTGCACTGGCAATGGTAACGTTAATGATCTTTGAAGTGTTATTTATTACAGTAAACTAATTTTGCCATGTCGTGCAACAAAATTGTCTCTTGATCCCACATTAGGTATGCCGTGAACTGTCCATGCTGACTTTTTTATGAGGTGCCTAATTTTGTGGGAGGAACATTGTTGAAAACATTCTGTTTTCATTCTATGCATTCTTCATTCACCATGTTGTTCCAGTTGTAACAAATTTGCAAGCGTAAAATTAGTGCTAATTGTGTTATGTAATGGGTTGTGCTGTTCTGAGGAGCATTATTGTCTAAAAATGGTGCCCTGGGTGCTGTACTTATTTGGAAGACATTATGTGTGTTCCTGTGTTTACATGTGTGGCCCCTTTTTCCCCACTCCCACACTTGAAGAGGCGTCGCCATACTGGAATGCTGGGTTTCCATGACGCCAGCAGAGTTAAATTGTGCCATTGGTTCTCTGAGCCCAATGTCTCCAGTGGTCCTGCAGGATGGCTTTATTCTTAGAACCGTGCATCCCCCAGTCTCAACTGAGGTACACGGGAACGCGTATCAAGATTCAGGAGACCAGCTCTTTCTACATTACTCGTTTCCCCTGAGCCCCTCTGTCCCCTATAGAGTCCCACGCTCGCATCACTTTTGAAAGGCCCACAGATTTATTGTTCCATAAATGCCTCATGGTGCAGGACTCCAAAGAAGACGGCCCCGCTGTTTGCAAATGGCCCCCGGAGACAAAAGGAAGGTTCCCCCAATCAGAATGAATTTACTTGTCACGTTGAAAGCTCACTCTTGGTTAAACAAGGTTTCCTGTCATCGCCGAGCAAGGGGTCTCTTCCCGCTAAATCAATCTGTTGCTGAGTGATCGAGTTTGGCCCCTTACGGTCCCTGATGAGAACAGACTCTGCCTTATTGTAACATTCCCAAACAGGGTTAAAATCATCTGCTTCTACACACCATGTCATTCCTGCTGTTTCAGCGAATTGGTTGTTTTCGAGCATCGGCCCAAACAATCCGAAGGCCGTTTAGAGTGTTTGATTGCTCTGGGTCTTGTGGCCTCTATTCTCTTTCCGTTCAGACACACTGAGCAGAACTGAACCGGCCCCCTCACCCGGGATGCGTGGCTGTGTGTGCATGTGAATGGGAGCGCTGTGTGGGGATGGGGCCTTGCTTTGTGCGCGTGTTATTGTCATTCAAAATGTAATGTCTTTAAAAGAGGCTTTTTAATTTGACCCCCACCAATTAAGAGATTTAGACTTGGGTTTACAGTCACCATCGACCCACCTGCTTATACTCTGCATCTTCACATGATGGTGTAAAATCTTTTTTGGTTTCCTCTTTGGTTTTTTGGTCTCATTGCTCGCTGCCATTCTCGCTTTACAACTTGTTTATTAGGTATAGGCATTTCTTGGTAAATGTTTTCAAAATTGTAAAATGACGTTTCATTTAATAGTATCACAAAAAGTATCAGATAAAATTTTGCAATGATTAAATTTGGATTTAAAATCAGATGATTATGCTTGGTGTATTTGAACCCATATCTTCTGTCTCTCTATCGCCATCTCAGTTTGAAACATAAAATTACACGTTACTTAGTCATCAAACGTGTTAAAGTCAAATAACATCAAAATGTCGAAAATGTTTTGCTGCTTTTTAGGAAAGTAAAAGGTACTTAAAGTTGGGTTGGATACAGCTGTGCCTTAGGGTTTGGCCAATAGACGATGACATCATCCATCGCTGATGGCTAATAGCTATCACGATGTTGGGCTGGCATCATGGTTCCCCTGCATGACGTAATTTTCATCATCAGGACATTCCGCGGTCGTCCGCACATCCTGTACGCGTACAGCACAACAAATGTTGACAGCAGAGTCCACAGTATGACATTCTGCACATGTATCGAGCTCGTCCATTTGCGCTTTTCTGCGGTGTTGTATGATTAAGAAGCTGCGAGACTTGACAGACGTAGAAAGTGAAAGCACACAGTGAATCGTTATAACGCACTCACGCTGTGTGTGTAAACTTGTCAATGAAGACCTGAACTGTGCGCATCCGCGATTGCAGCAGGAAACATCAGTGCAGTTGACTAGTAGTCAGACACACAGCCTACACTGGTGGGCTCAAGATCTTCTCGTCTTTCCATGTCAAATAACAACTAAAAGATATTCAAAATGTGCAGGTCAAACATGTGCAAATACTTGTTAAAAAGTATGCTGTCTTGAAAACTGCGATTTGGTGGCAGTCTGGAGCCCTGATATAATCGTTTTTAATGTTTTGGCATATGGCCATCCAGCAAACTTATATAACTCTGCCCCCCGATGTCATCGTACTTCACAATGTTTCAGTGTAGGCATCGTCCAATGCCAATTTGGTAGACATCTCCCAACCCTACTATGCCTAACAATAACCTTCAGTTGTAACTATCCACCACTGGTCCAGCACTTTCTTGTAGCTTCAATACTCATTTATCTTCATCAGGTGTCAAGCATATCCACTCCCTGATGAGACAACCTGGTGCTATCTTATGAGAACTGAACCAAGCTTTTGTTTCAAACTTCTTCAGACAAAATTCTCAAGCTCCCCTCCTGTTCAGGAAAAGCCAACCCTGCTTATCTAACCTAGACTCCCCTTACTGTATTACACATCAGCTGAAGTTATAACACGTGCATGTTTTCCTTCCTGTGACTCTTCGTAACGAATGAGTTAATGGGGGGGTTTGTTTTGATGTCTTCAAAAATCATGTTTTTCAGGTAAAATCAACTACTGGGCCAATGAGGCCTGCAAAGAATCAAGAGCAACATTTATATATCTAAATTGCTTTTAAATAATGGCGTGATTTGCTTCAAGCAGATTGCATTAACATTTACAGTTTTTTCTTCTGGAAAAATGAGTAAACGATATTGAAATCTCTTGATTCTGAATCAAGACAGAATTTTGTACAATCAAACGCTCAAAAATGGGAATATCCTTCCCCCAAAAAACTCCTATCAGGTTAGGAGCAAATCATGATTGACAGCTGTGATGTACTCTAACCCTATTGCTGTTTAAAAAAGGGACAATAACTTATTCTACATGTCCGACCCATCTACATTAACACAAAAAAGAAATCTTATCAAGAAGGTAATGGGGTCTTCGACACTGGAATCTTTTCTGTGTTAAAATGCAATTGATGAGCAAATAAATAAAAAAACAGATTTGTCTCCTTATCCTACCCCGATTTGCAATGGTACACTTATAATGGTGATTCATAATTTAAGCTTTCAGATTCTATTTAGTGGGGGACATCAGAAATGTTTATTAAAATCTTTGTAAAAATCGTCGTTCTCCTTCCGAAACCCTGGATGTCCAAATGAAAAGTTTGGTTCCAAAATGAGATAATAAAATAATAAAAATCTCAAAAATATGTAATATCAATCAAACGGCAGTTGTTTTGTTTTGATTTAAGACATAACTAAAATGATACAGGTAACTTACACAATAAAAAATAATAAAATCATGATAAGCTTTCCTGTGGCTCAGTGGTTAGAGCAAGATGGATTCAATCCCATGGGATTGCACATAGTCAGAAACAAATGTATAGTACAAAGCAATGTTAGTCTGCCAAATGCATAAATGTCAAACATGTCAAATTATGACATATTAAAAAATATGATTTTGAAGAAATTTAAAAACGGAGTTATCTCATTTTGAAACCAAACTCTTCAAATTCACTGTTTTTCAGCAAATGAAAAAAATGCAACTAGTTGACAAGAATTTATTAGTACTATGTATTGGTTAAATATTTTCCAAAAACAGTGATAGAACAAAGCATGACTAAAATTGTAAATTTATGGCAAAAAGAAGGTTTAAACAAGGTTTAAAAAGTATAGTGACGATATGCATCAAATAGTTGCAGCCACCAACCAACAAACAGTCCCTTTTTCTTGTGTCTCATTCTGTGCATCAATCTAATTTGGTCAGACATTGTTGGTCTTGTCTCTGACTGGAGAGCCGATGGCATGTCCATGGCAGGCACCATACACGCCAACATTTGTTCCACCTTTTTGTTGCTCTACAGGAAAAGATATGGAGGGGGAAAAAGGGGGTAGAAGGGGTAAAATCTCCTTGATCCCCTTTTTCCATGCGGCGGATAATCCAGAGGCCACTGTCAGCACAAATGTGGCTTTGATGATGCTCTGAATATGCGGTTGTGTATTTGTGTGTTCTTGCAAATCTTGCAAATGAGGAAAACAGTTCACAAGAAGGCTTGTGGTCCACGTTTGTATGTATAGTTTCTGTTTGATATTCTTTAAACCGTGAAGGTGTTTGGCACTCTCGTCCATGCATGATCAGATAATGTCAGTAGGCGGAAGTTGCACAATAAAGGAGGATGTATTTGAAATCGTATTTGAAGAAAATCTGATGACACAGTCTGATGTCTCAAGATATGAAGTGATCAGACGGGTTGGGACCATTGTGCTGATGGAAACCATAGAGTTGTATCTTAACAAAAGATTTATTCCATCACGTCATGTTAGGTATTTGATTTTAAGGTTGTCGAATGAACACATGGTTACACAAGTGTGATCGTGTAACGTTTTCAATCATTCCTGAAGTGTGTTTTTATGTGCGTTTCAGAACACCAGGACTGCCTGCACCAAGTGGTTCATGAGCGTCTGGGGGAGTTGTTGCGTGTATTGAAAGCTGTGATTTCCAAACATCACTCCCTTAATTCAGTGGAGATCCTCAGTGCTGCAGGAACTCTCATCGCAAAAGTCAAAGGTGAGCTACGCTCTTGCTCATCCTCTCCCACTTCCCACTTTACTTTGATGTAAAGCAGAAAACTAACTTATTACTAACTGCATCCTCAAACTTCTTTTCACAGGCATCTGATTCCTATTTATCCTCCCTTAAAGTGATAGGTCCCCCAAAATGAAAATTCTGTCATTTACTCACCCTCTTGTCATATTAAACCTTTTTTTATTTATTTCTTGCGCAGAACACAAAAGATATTTTGAAGATAGTTGGTAACCGAACAGCATTGGCCCCCATTCGCTTCTAGTGTAGGACACAAAATCAATGCAAGTGAACGGTTCCAGTAAACAACATTCTTCAAAACATCTTCTTCTGTGGTCAGCGGAAGATAGTCATACAGGTTTAAAATGACAAGCAGATGACAGAATTTGACCTTAAATGAATAGTTCACCCAAAAATTTAAATGGCACCATCATTTACTTGAGTTGTTCCAAATCTGTATACATTTCTTCTTCCAATGAACACAGAAAAGTATGTTTGGAAGAATGCTTGTAACCAAACAGTTCTTGTACATTATTGACTACCATAGTAGGAAAAAATAAAATTGTAGTAAAAAAGTTAACTTGAAGTGAGTAAACGAAGACTACATTTTTGGGGTGAACTGTTCCTTTTAGGATGGTTTAAATTATGATTGTATGATTACAAAATTCTCAAATACATTAAACATCCAACTGTGACTATTCAAGGTGAAGTTATCATCTGAGGTTTAACAATCTGAATCTTTGACCCTAATTTACTACATGATATTCTTTAAATGACACATGACAACAAACTCAACTCAACTCGACTGCGAATCGAGACAAAATTCAGTGATAAAGTCGTGTAATGTAACTCAGTGTCTCTGAGCTGGTAACAATACACCTGAAATTGCCGGAGATCATTTTCTAGAAGGATTACCGGTCTCACTGAACATATGTGTACAAAGAGTGTTGAAATGCATGAGAAAGTACTTTAAAAAGAGACATCTTTGTCTCTCAGCATAGGATGTTCTCCCACAATGCGGTGTGGTTTGTAAAGCAGAATTATTCACTTCTATGTGTGTTTGTGCGTGCACACGTGTGTGTTGGGGCAAACACTTGCTCTGAACACAATGTCCTTGTTGAAGGAAAAGATTCTCGTTTCATCGCCTGGTTCCTCACTGAGAGATTTGCATCTCCATGCGGGGAGATTCCTCAGCTGGCTTCTGGACAAGAATGCCAGGAGTATCTGCATATTCTCTATATCCTCGCTTGAGGCTTAAAACACACATAGGAGGTGATGATGAAACACTGGTTTTTGCCAAAGGAAGAATAACATTTTGACCTGAGGGGAGGCGGTGTTGAGTTTGTGTGGCGTGGGCCAAAATGCACACTAACGGCACACTTTAAAATGTAAGAATGTCCTTAGATAGCAAAATATAAACCCACGCGGGATAGCGTTATCATCTGATGCTAAATGTTTGTGCGTTTTTCAGAAATAAGTTTGTTCTGAGCCGTTTCTGTGAATTATTTTGAACTGATCACAAGGACATTTCAACTGCTGTATCTTTCCCTCAAGTTCATACAAGTGTTTTAAATATATCTATTGTCTCATAAGACCTAGAATACAATTTTTATCTTTTTCTTTTTATCCATTTATGTTATAATTTAGACAAATAATTAAAACAAATTCTCAAAGGATATTTTAGCGGCATGTAGTGGTGAGGTTGCGAATTGCAACCAACAGGCACTCCACCCCTCCATTTCAAATCACTACGATGGCAGACACAGAACTAAGATGCCGTCACGCTTTCTATTCTTTGCCAGTGTATGTCAAGTATTTATGAAACGCATTGTGTAGAGACGTTTGTCCATTTGGGGCTACTGTAGAAACAACGGGTGGGCCTGCGGTGTATGCAGATAGAAATAGTTCATTCTAAAGTAATAAAAACATATCGCTTTATTATGTAAGGTCTTTATTCACCTCTGAAGACATAGTTATGTATATTATATTGCATTTCTGTCAAAAGATCCTGCTACATGTTACATACACACAGCACCTTTAAAGGATAATTCACCCAACAGAAAACTTCTGTAAAATATTTTTTTTACCCCTTATGTCATTCAAAACCTATGAACTTTAATTTTTTTGTGTGTCACACAAAAAAATATCTTTTGAGAAATGTCTCGGTTGATTTGTGTCCATACAATGGAATTCAATGGAGACGAATGTTGTTTTGCTATCAGCGTTCAAGAGGTTGTGCAAAATTCAATGATTTTACATTTTGGGTGAACTATTATTTTAGGCCGTGTTCACATTTGACTTCTTTTTTGACAAGAAAAAGTTGACAATTGCTCTTTTTAGGAAACTAAAGCTTGCAGCGTTGTAGTTACAAATAGCAGCTGGCAATGACTTCTGAAGCAGTGTTTGTGCACAAAGGCAGCTCATAGGAACACATTCAGACAGACCTCTTTGGCAGCGTAACGGACATCTATTTGAATTATACAAAGAGAGCTTCTTTGCTATAACCAATCAAATATTTAAAATCTTCACACTAGAAATGCAATCAAAATTTATTGAAAGTGAAAATGATTCTTACATTCATACAAAACTATAATCCAACTGGCGATTCGGCCGGCATTAAATTTTTTCTAGCTTGATCCTGCTCAACCAATCACCTTCCTTGCATGACAGGTCTCGCTACTTGCTCATCATTGGTAAGCTTCGAAAAAGGAGCTTGACGTATGCTGTTTTTTCCAGAAAAATTACTTAATAAAATTAATTAATTAATAAAAGATTTTTATCTTTTGAAGTTGAAAAAAGCAAAAAAAGGCGTTTAAAAAGGCGCTCAGAAAACACGGTTCACTCCATAGAATTATAATGTATCTTAAAAAAAAAAGAAGTCAAATCTGAACAAAGCATTAGGTGCTCAAGTTCTCTTTAGGCTACTGTTTGAAAATGATTTTGTTCACAAAGAATAATATGACCCCAAAATCTGTCAATATAGTCAATATTACAATTATGCATTTGTCTGATGCTTTTATCCAGTGCAAATTTTTATCAGAATGTGTGTTCCCTGGGAATCAAACCCATTTCCTTTGATCTGCTAATGCATTACTTTACCAAATAAGCTAGGAACACAATTTTTACTGTTTAAAAGGCTGTGGGTTTTTATGGGTTAAAACAAACAGAAGCAGGTTGTGATTAATGGCAGGACGTGGTTTGTAATGCGGTCACTTGCACTTTGCAGTGTTATTGGGAACTGAGGCTAAATGCCCAGCTCTGTTTTGACAGTCGGGCTCATGGCGGGTCATGTGATGTTTCTGTGTAAACACATCTCAGAGCCTTTTGGCCTTCACCTTCAAAATAGTTTGATAATACTTTTCTAGCTTTCTAGTTGGGATTATAGCAAAAAACTTTTACATTTTCCCTTTTTTAAACATCTGATTGTATAACTTGTACTGTAATTATCCTAAGTTAAATTGGAGTGCAATACGAGCTGCCTCCACTAGAGGGGCAAAATGCATCTTATTTTACACACACATGCCTTTTCTTTCCAATCTCTCTCTCTCTGTCTGTCTCAGATACACACACACAGTAAAACCATTGTAATGTGACCCTTAAACAATCAGTATTCTTGCTCTGTAGCTCAGAGATTAGAATATGAGAATGTTGAATATCCGGATCGGGGAGCTCCAAGCATGATAAGAACTCCGCCGTGGAGTTTGAACAGTCCCATTTCGCTCATGTTCAGCCCTGCAGATGCGTCTGCTGCAAAAACCTGACACTGACCCCACTGGCTGGGCCTCAGGATGAGATAGAGACCGGCAGGAGTTTAGGCAAACCTCCGCGGAGGCTCTAGGGAGGAACTGAGTCCAGAACGTTATGTGAACATCGCTATGCAAACTCCCCACCTCTTCAAAAGATGGATCCCGATGGGAAGGTATGTGCTGATGTTGAACAACCTCGTGTGTCCAGTCCTTGATGATTTTAACACATTCTGGGGAATAAAAACACGTCTTTTGTTTTGTTAAACAAGAGCCATGAGTAGATTTCTCATCTTCTTTTTGTTGTTGCATAAGACTTTGTATTGAATTTCGAATGTAATTTGTGGTATTATGTCTATCATGAGCTGCCAGCAAAAAGGGGGCGTGTTTGTTGTTATCTGTGGCTGTTCCCATCAGTCCGGCGACTCTTTACCTCTCATCACCTTGAGCCTTCAAAAGCCAGCCTCCCTCACCCGACTGACTCAGGGGGTTTTCTACTAAGTGCTGCCCATCCCTCTCTTCGAGCTCTTTGGTGTCCGGCAAACTTAAGACTTCATTTTAACCACCTCCGACGTGAGGACGTGCGAGTGCCATCCGTATCTGAACAGATAAGTTTGGTATCTTCTGTGGGAAACATCTAAACTCATTCCCAGGGAGCTCAATGTTTGGTCTGGTCAATGTTTTATCAGCTCTTCCCTCTAGATTCGGAGGTGAAATTGATTAGGGTGCCTGACTGGTGCCTGATTTCCCAGGGAGGAGGGGAAAAGCGAGAAAAAGCAATGCCATTTTTGCTTGATGATGTAATTTCCAGGTTTGGTTCGTATGTGGACGGTGAGGGCTGCCATTGTGTTCTTGTGAGCTTCAGGATTTCCTGTTGGGGAGGGGTGTGCGGAGGGGATGAGGGGACGTGATGATCAGACAGAACATCTAAGCTCTGGTGGAAGGGGGTTTGGATCCACCATACGCTGAAGCTGCTGTTCGTGGATCTCAAGATATCTTGAGATATCGGTTTGGATTGGCCTTCGGATCTGCCTGGAATTGTCTTTGCGAAATTTTTTTAGGAAATTTCTTTAAACCGTTTGTCAGAAATTATTACGTTTCTTGACGTCTATAGGCATCTCACTTTTTTGGATGTTCAGTGGATGCCAACTGGATGGGAAGTGTAGTAGTCGGTAAGTGGGCGTTTTGAAGAACTGATTTGAGTCTTGAAGATTTCATGAACTCACTGGAGGAATTTATTCTTGTCTTGCATGTTTCTTACGTTCTTGGCGTTTTGAAGTTCATGGTTTCCGATTGAATGGTATGAGTATTCTTTAGCCTGTAATGCTTTGTTGGTTAGACTGAAGTGAGTGTAAACCTGTGTGAAGGAAACAGGAGTGAATCCAGTTGTACAACAGGTGAAACATGCTTGAATGTGAATCTGGTTGTCTGAAGGGATTTTTTTTTCCCAAATCTTTGTTCTTGTAGAAGTGTGGGTTGGGATGGATAAGGAGTTTGGGGGGTGTTGAAATAGGAATGGCGTCATTGGTGTTTAGTGAGGTCTGCCACTTGTTTATTTTCACAGTGTTTATTATTGGAGCTGATTGCAGCTTATTTACATTGCTGTTTAGTTTCAGCCCGTATTTTCCAGTCCGGTGTTTAGACTCAGAAATGAAATTGTCTCTTTTTTTTGACGACTCTCATTCTCAAACTTTTGAAGAAGAAAAAATCTTAGTCAGTACTCTGATTTGCCTAGATGATAAAGTCCACGTTATTTTTTAGCTTAAACTTTACTTCATGTTAATAGTTATCTAGTTTTATTATCAACATTTTATATTTACGGTGGTTAAAAACATCAAACATAAAATTGAATGCTAAAGTAGGTCAAATGAAATCAAACATTACCTTCAAAATCATTCCCAACACCTCAGATTATAAATCATAATTTGTTTTCTTACCAATGCGAATGAGACTAATAATAATAATAATTTTGAACTTCTAATATACTTGAAGTCTAAGTATATGAAGAAACTGAGAAGTTGAAAATCTCAAAACAGTTTTTTCTTTATTTGGAAAAGAAAATGCAGATTGCAATACAAATACCTATGAATGGTCCCATCTTTTGTATTCATGTAAAGTGTACGTCTAGCTAATAACAGATAATGCATTTTACATTGTTATCCATGTAACTCCAATCCCCTGATATCTGTCATTCATATTTGAAACAAACAGGTGTGAACTACAAGGAAGTGAGTGAGGACAATAAACAGACCCTCTTTTCTGAGATCTACACTTCTATTGATACATTGGCCTTTACGTTTGGCAATGTGTAAGTACAGCACACACTTTCTAAATGATACGCTAATATGAATTCATTGGTTTGTAATCGACTCGTGTCTGATTTGTCATTTGGAAACAATAGCTACATGGCAAAAACATCTGTGTGTGTTCACGTAACGTCTGCTTTATAAGATAACACCAGTGCTGTCCGGGTGGCCTTGTTTTTTTAACATCAGGATTGTGTGCGTAATGGTGTTTAAGTTAGAACTTTACTCTTAAACCTAGTGAGCTACCTACAGAGACAGCACTTTAGAGCATTTAAGTTTGTTCTTAAAAGTAGACCGCTAAATAACCAGTTACGCTGCAATGAGTAACTAGTAATTCATTACTTTTTCAATTTCAGTAGTGTAATTGGATTACTGTACAAATTGCTCTCTCCAAAGAGTATTTAATTACGTATTACTAATTACTTTCTATATCTTACATCAACCTTGATTAGTTAAGTGTTTCAAGGATAGACACAAAACGAATTCATTCAAATAAATAATTTAAATCAACATAAAGTACTCTGACTAAACTGACTTGTATTACAAATGTGAGAAATATACATTAATGCATGCATTTTAAAGTTAGACTTTGAATCTTAATGTCAATTCCACTATTGTATACAAAATACAATATTTAGTTCAATTACATTTGAAGTAACTAAATCAATTACAGAAAAAATAAAAGTAATCATTTACTTTACTCTTGAAGGGAAAAGTAATTCAATTTCAGTAAGTAATTACTTAGAAACTAGTTACACCCACACTGTTAATAACACTCCAATACATTTTGGAGAAGGATGTATTTGTTTTGTAATCATGACCCTTATCTGCCTTTCATTTTCTCTTCTCAGAGTGTCTGACTTCCTTATGGGAGATGTAGAGAACGGTTCAGCCTCAGGCCTTCCTAAGACCCGCAGGAGCAGGGTGAGTTTTCCCACTGTTATGCGCTTTAAAAACAGTCCGATCAACAGGTGGTCCTGTTGCACGTCACAGGGATGTGGCCGTAGAGATGGAGGTCAGAGGGTGCAAACCTCGGCTGAGAAAAATAGAAATGAGGTCTGTTTTTAGAGAAGAAGGCTTTTCCTGTTTGGATTCCGCTGTGAGATATTTCACTGGAAAAAGCCAGTGACGCTTTGGCCTTGTGACTGTGTACTTCAGATAATCAGATATGGCAGATAATGCTTGTTTCCTTTGCTGGATTGTTTGTTAGCGCTGCAGACTCTATTTCATTGTCGTGTTTTTTTTTTTACATTCAGTCTTTTGAGAACCTGGCAGTGGAGTCTGGCGGATGTGGAACGGAAAAAGATGACACTCCAGGTGAGAGTCGGTTTTTCGGTTATTTAAGTGCCAGTTTATACATGAACAGTAAACCTACCAACACATTTCATCTCTTTAATGTATCCATTTGGGATAAAAGCGACATATTGTACATTCAATGTATGCCGTTTTTTTCAATAAGTGTGTGTACCCTTGGAATTGAACCAACGATCTTCCTCAAATAAGATTTTGTTCTTGGCGCATGTGTATAAACTCGGCACTCAACTAGCTGTCATTTTAAATCCTGGCTGGGCTGCTTAGTGCCAATCCACTCTAATACAACCTCAAGGTCAACAAACAGATTCAAACTGTCATTCTTACACATTCATACACACACAAAACCTATGGGCGTTTTTGCTAGCATGTACCATGTAACCCTCACAAATGTGTTCGGCTGTGTGTCCACCCTTCTCACAGGTCCTTCTCCACCCTCGCGGCTGGAGGAGATGGACGGGGCTTTGCTCCGGAGTGACAGCGGGGTGGAGTCGGCCCTGCTCTATGCCAAAGCTTGGTCAAAATACACCAAGGAGCTCCTGGCCTGGGTGGAGAAACGTCTTTATTTGGGTGAGTGATTCTGGTTGGGCATTTATGGATATCTGAGTGCTATATCTGGCATGTTTATATAACAGTATTAGATGAGGAGGGTAATGTTGAGAAGAAAAAAGAACATTTATTTAGGTTAAAGGCAAGTTCACAGAACTGACGATAACTATAAACATAAGTATTACGATAACTACCCACATCAAACGGTAATGTATGTTTGTTTTAAGCACGAATGTCACAGTTTCATATTCTTTAAATGTGTGAGCTCTTTGAATGGATTTTGACTGGCCGGTTCATCATTTATAAAATATCACTCAGCGATCCCAATGATGTTGTTCCTTTGTATACATATCAGTATAGATATCAGTAAATTTTGAAGTATTTAAAAAACTTTATAGTTCTTTTCCTTGGCGTAAATAGGCCTTTAAATGGCAGTGCACCCTTAAAATAATATAATTATCATCATGTATTCGCTAAACTATGCTGTTCAATACCTGTTTATTTTTATTTATACGTTTATTTTAGTAGGGACAATACAATAGACATGATTCCAGTCAATGACAAGAAAAAATGCATTGCACATAGAGATTATAGCGAGCGCTAATTTAGCATCTCCATTATATGACATTTTCTTTTGTGAAACACAGAAGATATTGTGAGAAATTTCTCAGCGGTTTTGTGTCCATACAATGGAAGTCAATAGGGAAGAAGTTGTTGGTTACCAACATTCTTCAAAATATCTAGAAAATGTCTGAATAAATGAGAAACTAATTATTTTTTGGGTGAACTATCCCTTTAAGCCATGTTTTGTCTAAAGGGACGTTGTATATTATTACTGTTTTGGTTTTAGTCTTTAAGTCAATGTCAAGTGAACCGTGGTTAATATAAGGCCATGTACGTAAATTTAATGTTATGAGAGAGTTTAGCAGGTTGGTTTCCTTCACATCTAGACTGAAAAATCATGACCTCGTCTTTCATGTACAACCATCCCTTTTATTTCCAGACATTGAGTGTGCAAAGAGCTACACCAAGATGGCCGAATCTGCAAAGGCGCTGGCGACTCAGCAGGTCAGCCTTCATATGACACATACTTAAGCTGCGTGTTTTCATAAAAAGCACAATGAGAAAACATACGCACTTCCGTAGACTATAAAAAAGTCTTGACTAAATAAACAGAGGTGTTATCAAAGCTTTTAATCTGTTTGTTCAATCCTGCGCTATTTATTTCAGGAGCATATGCCGTTCAGGGATATTTACATATCTGCCTTCAAGAACGACATTGAATACAGCCAGCTGATCATGCAAACGGCAGCTGCGCTCCAGGCTAATAAATTCATGCAGGTAGGATCGACAATCCCGTTTGATTTTGAACTTGTCACAGAAGTCTCATTGGGTAATTGACAGACAGGAAATTGTGTGTGTGTTTCGTTCCCTGTAGCCTCTGCAAGCTCGAAAAAATGAGCTGGACAAGCTGAGGAAGGAAGTGAAGGAGCAGTGGCAGAGGGAGCAGAAGAAAATGGTGGGTGTGTTTTTTTACGCAAATATTGCAAAAAAAAGTTTTGTTTGAGAAATACTAGCTTCACTGGGAGTTTCCTCGGGCTGTCAGCCTGTTGTTTAAATTCTTCTGCTGATCTAATATTATATCAGATTCAATTGCAAGTTCACGGACTGGTGAAGTTTTTGTAGCATTTCAATAAGCACCTGAACTACTTACTCAAAGAAATGTAGGAAAATGAAGGTAGTGTTTAGGTGCAAAGTGTGAGTTCCCATGTTCTTTTGCTAAGAATGGGTTTTAAATGTGTACTTCCTCTGTACAATGTTTGTGTAATGGACTGGCAAACTGGTTGCCATATACAGTACATGTTTAACTGACCATGTGTTGTGTAAATATGATGAAAATTATAAACCCCATACCTCTTTCCCCTGAAAGAGGAGTTGGAACCAAATGTGATATCAATTCAATTCAGAATAAACTCAAAAGTTGAACTTTTTATTTTCTTAATTATAATGTTTCTATGGTCGATCAGCTCGCATTGTTTTGACGTAAAATGAGTTTATCTGATCATTTTATTATTATACATGGTTATTTAACATGATTAGTTTTCAAAGTAGACTAGTTACTGTCATTTTAAGACTCTTAAACGTGTATAATTACAGAATGAAGCCGACAGTGCACTGAAGAAGGCCCGGCTGCTCCAAGCACAGAGGCAGGAGGAGTATGAGAAGGCCAAATGCTCCACCAGTCGGGTGGAGGAGGAACTGATCGGAATGGGCGGAAAACAGCTTGAAAAAAGACGCAAACTGGCAGAGGAGGCGCTGCAGAAGGTCAGACACTGACACATACATGACGGATGCAACACTTGATGAAACATTTCTTCTTTTCCCCCTCGGGTCTAAATGAGAACTTTGGTCTTTCGCCAAGAAAAACGTCTTTCTTTTTTTTGACAGTCCCTCTTTAATTTTAAAATGTAAAATTATGAATTTAAGAGGTAGTCTCTGTAATCATGTTCACCCAAAGATACTCATGCAATGAGTATATAATTGAAAGAGTTTGTGTATGGGCATACACTGACGAAGGCAAAGAGTCTAAATGTTTGTATTGTACTTTGATCCCCTGCTCATGTATACAAACAGTTTTTCAAGTGCAGACTTTTTTGCATTTTCTTGGATTATTGAGACAGGTCTCTGCACCTTATTAGCAGGAAGTTCGTGTTGAATGTGTTGATTCATTTCTTCATTACACATCTGTATTACACATCCACTGTATTTTTCTTTCTAAAAAATTAAGTTTTGGAAAGTAACTCGATAATCACCAGTGTACTAAGTAACTAGTAACTGTAATTTAATTACTCTTATTTTTTCTGTAATTTAATTATAGTTACTTCTGATGCAATTAAACTAAATACTTTGTGTAATATATGTGTATGCAATAGTGGAATTGATATCAAAATTCGAAGTCTAACTTTAAAGTCCGTTCTTTAATGTACAATTCAACACTTTGGTCAGTTAATAAGAATAAGAATATGTTTATATTATTTATTTAAATGAATTAAGAGCCGTTCCATTTCTAACCTTGATTCACTTAACTGATCAAGGGTGATATTGGATATAGAAAGTAATAACTAATACGTAATAAAATACTTTTTTGAAGAGAGCAATGTGTACAGTAATCTCATAACACTGATTCATTACTTTTTCAGAGTAACTTGCCCAACACTGCTAATCACATATTTATCCTTTTCTAAATATCATGTTTAAATATCTAAATATTGTATACGTGTGTGGCTGATTCTAGGCAGAGGAAGCCAGAGAACATTGCAAAAACTGCATCACAGATGTCGGGGTGAAGAGAGTCGAGATGGCCACCACTAAAAGCGAGATTCTTACTCAGATACGAGAGCTTGTGTTTCAGTGTGACCTGACCCTGAAAGCAGTGAGTAATGATGCACACACACTCGCAGACGCACAAACTCTCATTATTACCGGTCAGTCAGACAAAACGGGCACACCTGGTCTCCTCGCAGCGCAATTATCATCGCTTTAACAAAGTGACCCCAGGCTACCTAACCAGGTGCGAGGGGTCACATCAAGAGATAAATCACATGTCTTTCATGTTTTTCTTTTCTTACCAGCTGTGACTGTCAGAACATGACGCTTTATTGACCTTGAGACCCCCTTAAAGTCTCATTGATCGAAAATCTTGTATAGTTCCTATATTTTAAATTCTAATGGCTGTAGTTTATCACTTGATAAACAAAAGCTGTGATGCTAGTAACTTAAGTCCTAGTATTGTACGTTTAATGTCAATTGCCTCATTATAGTGATTTTTTTGTGTGTGCAGGTGACTGTAAACTGGTTTCAGTTGCAGCAGGCCCAGGTGGTTTCCTTGCCTGTCAACTTTCAGTCGCTCTGTGAGAACGCTAAACTTTACGAACCTGGTCTGTGTTACACAGAGTTTGTGAAGAGTCTCCCCTCGGACAGGACCAGAGGGGAATCCTTCACATTTAACATCCCCTCCACACAGAACTCAGGGTATGTCCGATGTCTACAGATGTCTGAAACTTTTTCTCTGTTTACTTGTTGTTTCAGAAAGTTATTTTCTCAGCGACAGGAAAGTCTGTTGTGGAATGGCCCTTCAATGTTTTGTGTTTTGTTCCCTCAAAACTGGCATCGACCAGGTTTTTTTTCCTAACTCTTTGACTTTTAAGCAGTGAGTGATGGAGAGAGAATTGTGTAAGTAAAAATGTCACACAATTGTGCGGGTGCCCTCAGGTCTTCCTGAGGAAATGGCTGCAGTGCGAGGAAAGAGGGCAGAAAAGTGAAGAAAAAAATAGATTTTTTTCTTCTTCACGTCTCTCGCTTAGTTATTTTGGCACCTGAGTCTGGTTGTTGATGTCCTGGTTGTGATGTTTGTATTTCAAAACAGCCCTTTAAAATCATGAAACTGTCATGTGACGTCTCTTTTATACTATAAAGTGACTTGGTGAGGGATTTATTTTGTCTTTTGATATTTTCTTTAAAAAAGACCTTAGTTGACGAAAATGTAATGACATTTTCCAAAATTATATTTTCATTTTATTTAATGGCATACATCTTGTTAAAACATTTGTGAAAAACACATCGTTTGGAAAGCAGTATTGCATTGCATTTGTTCAGGTGTGTTGACTACAGGGTCTTAGCTTATCTTGACATTCTTTTATGTTTCCTGCAGGTTGCCTCTCTCAAAGCGAGCGAATAGCAGCAGTCATTCACCTCAGGTCCACCTGTCTCAGGTGTCGCTCGCACCTGGAGACTTCCTGAGCGCTGATGAGGTGGAGAGTCACGTCCAAGCACGTACAGGAAAGATGACGGAGCGACGCTCAAACAGTAGCAACGATATACAAGGTAACGATATTACAGAACAAACTCTGACAGCTCAAACGAAAAAGAAAACGTCACCCTTTACTGCGACTTAGAAAATCAGGACGTCACAGAGTATGATTAAAGCTTGAGTTGCATGTTGTATTCAAAATCACATGGAAAGTTTCATTTATTTAGGTTTTGTTAGACCGCATCACTTTAGAGTTTGGCTGACTTCCCTGGAATGCTGAACGGCATCGGATGAGCTCTCGTTTATCTCCTTCAAGAACAAGATTGTTCTATTCACAAACGACGGATTAAATCTCAAGTGTGAGATACGCCTGTCAGACCAGTTTAAGGAGAGCTCAATTGGACACATCAGTGTTTTAAGACATCTCATTAAAGTTTACGAGAGTGTGAACTTTCCGCTGAAAAAGGACAGTGAATGTAGGCGGCTGGACGGAGATCATTTCAAGGATGGTGAATGTGGGCGGGGCCTCCACATGTACTGCAGTTACAGTAAATGTGGGTGGGGCCTTTATACCCGGAACTGCAGAGTCAGTGGGTGTGGGTTGGGCCTACATGTTCAGTATTGCTGTGATAGTGACAGTGACAGTGACCATTTCTTTGACAGTGGATGTGGGCGGGGTCTACATGTACAGTATTAGTGTGACAGTGGATGTGGGCGGGGCCTACATGTAGTTGATGTGGGTGGGGCCTAATTGTACCACATATTTTTGATTGTGGATGTGGCTGGGGCCTACATGTATAGCATTTCTGTGACAGTGGATGTTGGTGGGGTCCACATGTATAGCATTTCTGTGACAGTGGATGTGGGCGGGGGCTACATGTACAGCATATTTATGATAGTGGATGTGGGGTGGGCCAACATGTACAGCATATCTTTGATAGTGGATGTGGGTGGGACCAACATGTACAGCATATCTTTGATAGTGGATGTGGGTGGGACCTACTTTAAGAGCATTTCTGTGACAGTGGATGTGGGTGGGGCCTACTTTAAGAGCATTTTTGTGACAGTGAATGTGGGTGGGGGCTACATGTACAGCATTTCTGTTACAGTGGATGTGAGTGGGGCTTAATTGTACAGCATTTTTGTGACAGTGAATGTGGGGGGGGGCTACATGTACAGCATATTTATGATAGTGGATGTGGGTGGGACCAACATGAACAGCATATCTTTGATAGTGGATGTGGGTGGGACCAACATGTACAGCATATCTTTGATAGTGGATGTGGGTGGGACCAACATGTACAGCATATCTTTGATAGTGGATGTGGGTGGGACCTACTTTAAGAGCATTTCTGTGACAGTGGATGTGGGTGGGACCTACTTTAAGAGCATTTCTGTGACAGTGGATGTGGGTGGGACCTACTTTAAGAGCATTTCTGTGACAGTGGATGTGGGTGGGGCCTACTTTAAGAGCATTTCTGTGACAGTGGATGTGGGTGGGGCCTACTTTAAGAGCATTTCTGTGACAGTGGATGTGGGTGGGGCCTACTTTAAGAGCATTTTTGTGACAGTGGATGTGGGTGGGGGCTACATGTACAGCATTTCTGTTACAGTGGATGTGAGTGGGGCTTAATTGTACAGCATTTTTGTGACAGTGAATGTGGGGGGGGGGCTACATGTACAGCATATTTATGATAGTGGATGTGGGTGGGGCCAACATGTACAGCATTTCTTTGATAGTGGATGTGGGTGGGGCCAACATATACAGCATTTCTTTGATAGTGGATGTGGGTGGGGCCAACATATACAGCATTTCTTTGATAGTGGATGTGGGTGGGGCCAACATGTACAGCATTTCTGTGACAGTGGATGTGGGTGGGGCCAACATGTACAGCATATCTTTGATAATGAATGTGGGTGGGGCCCACATGTACAGCATTTCTGTGACCGTGGATGTGGGTGGGGCCAACATGCACAGCATGTTTTTCATAGTGGATGTGGGTGGGGCCAACATGTCCAGCATTTCTTTGAATGTGGCTGTGGTCTATACACATCACTACTTGAACAGTGATTGTGGGCGGGGCCTACACATACAACTTCAGTATGTTTTTAGGTCATCAAAGATGTAGCGCTATTGTCAGATACTCCTAATTTTTCGTTTCAAACCTGAACACAAAATGCCCTTGTCATATTATGGATGACCTCAAATAGTTTTTTAATGCTTTGGTTATGTCTGTATATCTGACAGCATTAAAGATCCAGGGGCCGTTCCGCGTCTGGAGAACGAGCAGTCAGGGTGGAGGCATGTGCAGTGATTCAGAAAGTGCTGGAGGCAGCAGTGAATCTCGCTCTATGGACTCTCCAACAGCAAGCCCAGGTAACAACTACAACATGCATGCTAAAACACAAAAGAGACTACTGTAAATCACTTGTCCCTTGAGGCAAAAAGTATAATGCATGTTATTGACAGGTCTTGTGTCTCAAGCGTGCGTAGCATAATGGAGATGACAGACCAGTCTATTTTGATTGTGCATGTCTACCTATTATGGCATTTCAAGTTCAGTTCCAGAGAACATCTCCTAAAAAACACCAATGCAAAGACATCCCTCAACAGAATAATAATACCGTTCTGTTTTGATCCAGGTGACTTCAAAAGAAGGCTTCCCAGAACTCCATCCACGGGCACCATGTCTTCAGCAGATGACCTGGATGACAGAGAGCCACCCTCTCCTTCAGATAATGGTGAGCTTTGTACGTTACACAAGTTCTTAAAATAGCGTCTAGCTATTTGAAAGGCTGCACATTGTTTTTAACAAAATCATATGCGTAGAATGTTGACTTTCCACTTGTATTGTTGTTGGAGACATTTTTCAGAATCTTTTGCTCAGGTCTGAAAGCACAGCCAAAAATCTAAACTGAAATGCTTTGCTGTCTCATGCTGTCTGTGACCAGGTCTGAGTGAAATGGTAACGGAGGCAACCTCTCCCGGACCTTTCCGAAACACACAGATGTCCAAAGCTGCTCAGACACACAAGCTACGAAAGCTTCGCGCTCCATCGAAATGCAGGGAGTGTGACAGTCTTGTGGTATTTCATGGTGCTGAATGCGAGGAGGTGAGTCTTATACACACACATATATAGTCTATATAATCCTTCGTAAACTTCTATTGTTTGTGTACACAGCTAGTTATAAGTACTATAACTTAACTAACTTGACAACAACAACTGAACAACAAAAAACAACTTAATTTAGTCGTGCTGATAAATTATAGTGTCCCTTAAAGCTTGTCTCACTTTTGATTATTTTGGGGTATAAATTTGTTATGTATACTAATGCATATATTGTATTTGCTATTAAAATGTGTTGACATATGAATTTGTTTAGGCACTAACACATTTTTTTTGTTTGTGCCCCTTGTTAACAAATTATTCTTCATATGATTCGATAGATTGTCTGTCTACACGTCTGATGTTCTTTCTTTTTTAATCGTAATACATATGATATGAGTTGTGTATGATGTGTTTATTGGCACGCACTCATTTTGTATAACTCTGTTATTTCCAGTGTTCTCTTGCATGTCATAAGAAGTGTTTGGAGACTCTGGCCATTCAGTGTGGACATAAGAAACTACAGGGAAAACTGCATCTATTCGCTATCGACTTTGCTCAGGCAGCCAAAAATAGTCCCGATGGAATTCCCTTTGTTATCAAAAAATGCACATCAGAGATCGAAAACAGAGCTCTGAGCATCAAGGTGTGCACTTCCTGTCTGTATCCTATGTACTTCCTGGAGATTATCAAATGAAAGTGCTGAACAAGACTGAACTGAGATCTGTTTTGTTTAGGGAATATACCGTGTGAATGGAGCCAAGTCGCGTGTGGAGAAGCTTTGCCAAGCCTTTGAGAATGGCAAAGAGCTAGTTGAGCTCTCGGATCTTTACCCTCACGACATCAGCAATGTCCTTAAACTTTATTTACGCCAGGTACGTACTTAACCTTACTAATCGTTTTTCTGCTACTCTCTGCTACAATGAATGAATAATCGTTTTTGATTATATCATCCATTAAGATCAAGTGATCAATTTTTTTCTATAATTTTTTTTTTATATTATGAATGTACATGCAACGCTAGCAAATATTTAACGATAGCAAACATTACTTTTAAGAAACCAACAAAAAGACAAAGAAAAAACAAACTCAAAGGCAAAAATGTAACATAGATTTCGAATAACCCAAATTCTTACTTAACAGTTTTCTAAGCATCCTTTAGACAAATCATGGTTTATGAATTTGCTGCTAGGTTACTTATACAGTCCTTAAAATTGCATTCACTCTTATGTGGCCAATAGGAGTAAAGTGCTGTTAAATTGTCATTTTACTTCCCGTAGCTCCCTGAGCCGCTCATTCTGTTCCGTTTCTATAACGACTTCATCGGACTGGCTAAAGAGAGTCAGAGCATCATCGTTGATGAAGTAGAAGCATCAAGAAGAAGTCCCGTCCCCGACATCCCGGCGATCAGCGTGGAACTCAAACGGGTCCTCTTCAAGATTAAAGACCTGCTGCGACAGCTGCCTCCAGCCCACTACAAAACCCTGCAGTTCTTAATTCAGCACTTACACAGGTGTTTGACTCACACACACATCCCGACAACCATTGTTTTGGACATCTGTCATTTCACGTAGCCATTAAATTCGACTAACAACTACTCCTGGAAAACCGCTTGGTTATGATATATGTTTTGGATCAAATATTTGAAATTGTTTGTAATTGCATCATTCTTTCAAACAGGGTATCAGAAAAGTCAGATGAGAACAAGATGACCGCCAGCAATTTGGGCATCATCTTCGGCCCCACGCTGATCAAACCCCGCCAGGCTGATGCCGAGGTTTCTCTCTCTTCTCTGGTGGACTACCCCTACCAGGCCCTAATGGTGGAGCTTTTGATATGCCATTACGAGATGATCTTCGATACACCTCTGAGTCCACTTCCGCCTTCCTCCCCTGTAGGAGAGAGCTCACCGCTCCCCATTAAATCGCGCTTTACCACTCAGGAGAAGGAACAACAGCTTAACCGACATTCAAAGTCCCTGGTGGACATTAAAGAGGTGAATGGACAGTTTGTTGGTATTTTCTTAATGGTCCATGTTTTTTGTTTTTGTTTTAATCTGGTCCGAGTGGGTCATTTATGGATCTTAGGTGGTCTATAGGGATAATTAAACTGGTCTTAATGGTTAACAAGTACCTTGAAATCATTTTCTTTTATTAACTGTCTCAAAGCAGCAACAGCCAAAGGTTAAGACGTATAAACGACATTCCTCGGTAATACCTTCCACACACCTGATGGATGAGGTGAAAGAGGGAAAGATCAGATCCGACAAAGAGTTTGCACCAGGTATGTATTGTTTTCATTGGTTAATAAACACACGAATAACCGTGTAAAAGAACTCCACAACTCATCATGTTTTTGCAGTTGGAGATGCTGAATCGGAGGACCTCAACATGTTCCTGTCATCAAGTGTCACTGAAGTGCGAACCTCGCCTGGCTTGAGTCGCCGCAACCATGTTTCCAGAGTTCAGCTGCGGCCTCCGAGACCAAAGCTCGACACTCGACCAATCAGCATGCCTGCCGAGCGCCTCCTCAACCTGACGAAGGTGGACGAATGTAACGTGAAGAACACCGTGGAGCAGGACGACGACTGTGCTCGTGATCCTGTCATCGAGGAGGTGTCCGAGGTGGAGAAACCCAAATCCCGAGTCTCCAACCATTACAGGAAGTCTTACATTGATACGCAGACATTGCGTAGGACTTGGGACAAGCAGTATAAGCATCGCGAAATCACCCCTAAGAACGTTGTGATCCAGGGAAGCTCTACTGCCGACTCCGAGGTCGACAGTGTCAACGTTTTTGCTTCTTCCGTTACAACGATATCTTTGTCAGAACAAACCAAAACTGATAGGACCGTTCATGCTAACACGCCCTACAGCGTTGCTGTGAGGCCCGGGCGGACTTTACGTAGGGAAGGGAACGTCAGCGAGTACTGCCCCGTTCCTACGGCCTTCAGGCCACCAAGAACTCTGCAACCTCCTCCTGGAACGTTTTACAAACCTCCAGGTTGCAAAATCAAAACTTTAACAGAAGTTGAGCTGAAGACTAGCAAAGCGACAGCTAACAGCACAGAGGAGGAGGAGGAGGAGGAGGAGGAGGAGGAGGAGGATGATGATGATGAGGAAGGGTTTAGTGTGGAAGTCTCAGTTGATGAGCCTGATCTAGACCCAGAACATTATCTAGAGCAGGACGCCCTAAATTCAATTCCTCCCCAGTCACCCAGTTCCAGCCCAGAGGAACTCGGCCAAAATGGGACAAGACCTGTATACCAGAGACTAAGGTCCCGACGTATGCAGGATCTCGAACACAGAGAGGCTCACTTTGTCTGAGATTTGGACGCGTACAGTTTTTGAAAATAATGGTGTTACGTATGTTGCCGTGGGCCTTTGCAAGGAGGATGGGCCACTTGGGTCCGAAAAGAGACAAATCTATCAAATTTACCTCTGACTTAGCAACGGCACTACGTCGTAAATGTGGAAACATGTTTCCATAACTGTGAAGAGATCCGAGGAAGTATTCTATAGAATATATCTACATATTAATATATTCTGCATCTGCCGTTTGTTAAAATTAAACAAACCCTTGGGCAAGAATACTGCCTACACAGTACGCACTTAAAATGTGTTTTGTATCACACCATTCATTTACCAATGCAACACAAGATATGTTAACAGCAAATCACAGTTTCATTTGACACTTTTTGTTATTTTTTAATATATTGTGTATACTTGTGTATCGTGTTTTACACCAAAACTAAATAGACCAAGCTATTACAGTTACGTGTTGTCACTTTATTATAATCATAAAATGCACTTATTAGATTAGAACCACACATTTCTTGCTACTGAAATGCTACCTACATGCAGTGTTATTTTTTTTGTCAACAACACAGGTTGTACAACTGGTCTGTCTGAGTATACAGTAAACCCAAATACCAGCTGTGATTACATGCATACATAAAAAAACATTTTTGTATTTTTGAAATGAGCTTTTTTATTTTGTCATTTGCCTTCTTTATTTTGTCATTTGCCTTCTTTTTACTCGGAAAAAATGTTGGTATTTTTCAGTCTGTTCGTTTTCAGAAGCGCATTTTCACCCGTGTTCTATATATTAAGTGTTCATATGATATTGTTACAGTTTGTCCAAAGTATTTTTACGTACATAAGCTTGCATTTCTTAACTTACTGGAATGTCAGTATACCCAAAACAAGCAAATCTAGCCAAAGTGCCTTCACCGTCTGGTTTCCCATCATATGTTTGAACACTAGTTTCTAGTGTTCATGTTTTGCAGTCTAGTCCAGTTGAAGGCGTAATCAATGTCTTTTGGAAAATGACATCTGTATGTATCTATATGAGTTTTGTGATTTACAACTGATTCTTTTAACAGCGTTTTCAAGATATCTTACATTTTGTCAAGTGTAAAAACAGGTACATGTGAGAATACACACTTGTAACTTATTAAAACCAGCAGTGTTGTCACACTAAAACAAATGTGTTTCAGTTCTTAAAAATGTTTAAAAGTTAAGCACTGTTCCTGTTTCTCAATTGGTAGAGCATTGTGTTAACAGTACAAAAGTCATGGGGTTTATTCCCAAGGAACAGATGTTGATAAAATGTATTCTTTGAAGAAGTCACTGTAAGTCATTAAGAAAAAAGCATCTGGCAAATTAATAAACGTAGTCATAGTTACACATAAACATGTAAAATACGATTATCATCTCTGTTATGGCATGCAGGTGCTTTTTTGTATTATATATTTAATAGCCTTTTCAAATTAACCATGGCATCTATAGACCACTTAACAAGATGTAAACAAAAGCACTTTGGGTTATTATTTTATAAAATCTTATATATATATAGATACTTGTAACATTTTGATTTGTAAGTGTCCTGTTGGTTGTAAAGACACACAAATTTGTGATCATTGTGAAAAACATGTGATCACATGTTGCATACATTTTCGTGTGATCACATGTGTTTTTTGCACATGTGAATTTCATGTGTCTTTTCTGTAAGGTTCAAAGGTTAAAAAGCAGGAAACAGGCAGTTCTTATTGACCAGAGCTGTGTACATTTTCTGAAGTGGTCTATAGTAAAAGTGTAGAAACCATGTTTTTTTCTTTTGGTCTATGGATTACCATTGACAAAAACATAGTTTTATTTTTTAAATGTAGTAAAACAATGGGTAATTTTCATGAGGTTCCTCAAGAAATGTTAAAATTAGCTCACGCTGAAAATATCTACACTAAAGAAAGACGTTGCCCAAAATTTATGTGATTGACAGCTACATTTATTAACTCAAGTCATTTCTATGATCTCGAGTAGTGTAGTTTGTACAAATTTACTAGTAAATGTGGATATTAACATATAAAGAAATAAAGAACTAACATGAGGTATGTGCAAAGCAAGAAATCTCCCAGAACATTAACAGAACGTTAACAACATTTCTATTGGTATTTCATAAACAGTAGAATTCAAATGAATTGAAAATGACAGCATTATGCCTATATTAAATTAAAAAACATTAATATAAAAACAACTTTTTAATATGTTAAAAGATACTGCTTATTACAGAAGTTTAATCTATAAAGGTCCATTTCGCTCCACCAATAGGCGGATTGTAAGGTCACAGGTCAAATTCAGCATAGAGAGAGCTCACACGCGGGTGAAAGGAGCTTAAATCAATCAGATTACAAACCCGCTTTCAATCCCCAGCAAACCTATAGTCAGTCGACTGTTGCACAACCATGAGATTCAACAGATGTAAACGTAAAAGAAGATTCTTCTCTTGAGGTAAGTTCTTTCTCGTTCATTGCGTTAATCATGTGTCTTTTCACTGTTTCCAAATGAATGCTGATTGGTGTTATATAAAGGAGCGTTCAGACCTGTTACATAAGTTTGTGTTCGTCTCTGATATGCTAAACTGTATGGACAGCCCACACAATTCATTTCTAAGTGTCTCGTTTTTTCTCATGATTTTCCAGCATCTCTTACGTTTTGACTGAACTTACTGTGGACTTGTCAAATTGTAATTATTTATGTGTTGGCTATAGTAATGGATTGAAAGTGCTATATTACGTAAGACGAATCCTGATGAATCATGAAAGAGTATATTGCTTGTGAAATGCAAAAATTATGTGATCACATTTAATGGAGACAAGAATGAGTTTCTGTCTACGGTTGTTTGATTGTACAGGTCACCTGCGTGTGACCCCTGTGGGGGTTTAGGATCGCAGTCATGGGGACCAGCAGCCAAGTGCAACTGCTACTCTGGAAAAACTGGACAGTCCGCAAAAGACAAAAGGTGAAAGGGTCTGCCATGTCTTAAACACATAACTGTGTAAATGATGAATCGGGTGAAACAAAAAAACGAAAAGACACTGGTCATCACATCAATAATGGTTGATACTAAAAAGAAAATTATGTAATTTTGTTTCTTAATCATTTTGTCTTGATTTGACCTTTTCAGTGCTGAATTCATAATTGTTAAAGGAACAGTTTACCCAAAAATGCTAAATTCTGTCTTCATTTACTCACCTAAAAGATATTTGGAAGAATGCTTGTAACCAAAGAGTTCTTGGCCACCATTGACCACCATTGCGGGCTACAACAAGTTAGACCCTGATATTAAAATTTTAAACTCTCTGTAAACATCGGACTGTTATACAGACTGTTATTTGCGCCTCCGACGCTTTGAACCGCCAGCCTGACAAGCGGGTCTGTGAACGGTGCCGTAATGGCACTGGACCGGATGGCTGCTTGCCGGAGCTGGATTAACTTCCCCTGTTGCAAGTCTTGTCTATGGTGTATTATGTGCATCTGTTTTTCTCACCACTTTCCTCATGTTATGCTGTATTTTTCTTCTTAATCCATTTCATTACACTGTACTTGTATATGTGTAATGACAATAAATTGAATCCAAATCCAAATTATGCAGTTCTGTTTATGCTTGGGCTTTTATAACAAATTGTTTTTTGCCACCAGGCACGTTTTTTTGTGGAGATCATGTGGCCGGTGGTGTTATTCATTGGACTGGTTTGGCTAAGAAAAGCCAACCCCCTCTACCGCCAACATGAATGTATGAATGGTTTGTTGTCATATGTAGCAACAGATCTCAGATTTTTTTACATCTCAAGTTCTTTTTAATAATGACCGGGTTGCTCCGTCTTCAGGTCATTTTCCAAACAAAGCCATGCCATCCACTGGCGTCCTTCCGTGGATCCAGGGGATCTTCTGCAATGCCAACAACCCGTGTTTCCAGCATCCTACCCGTGGAGAGTCTCCAGGTCTTGTGTCCAACTACAACAACTCGATGTGAGTTTCCCCCATGGTTTTTTTTCTTGCTTAAAGACGCAGGTCAAACAGACCCTCAAGAGATTTTCCTTTTCACATCTGTTTTATCACTTTTATGTCTTTCTGTTCAGACTAGCTCGGTTCTGGGCTGACGCACAGGAGCTTTTGTTTGAAGATCCTCAGTTCCTGCAGTTGGGACGATTATGGAGAGAACTCACAGCCATGAGCAACTTCATGGACACACTCCGGACCGATCCCGAACTGATCTCAGGTCGGCAAAATTCCTATTGCCTCCCAACCGTCCACCCCCTGTTAACACCACTTTCCCAGATTATATCACATGCTCAATCTGCCTTGAAGAGGCCTTTTTGTGGGGAATACTAAACCGCTTAAGCCTCCTCTAAGCTATTATTTTTAGAGAAAGCAGTTCCATTTGTTTACCTCACGGCGAAACACACAAATAAAGCTTGTCGGACATTCCTGGCCTAACAGATCTAAAAAGACTTCCCTCATACAAAAACAAATGGACGCATGCCCGGAATGTGATTGATGCTGCATAAGTAGAGTTGTCCAAGATGTCCAAGTGCAAGATTGAATGAACTTATGATTCCTGGCAGAAGAACCTGTCTCAAGTGCAGTACTACATGTAGCTCCGGATCCTTAAGTGACCCTCAAAGCCCCTAAAAAAGGGCCAAAACTTGCTTTTTTGTTTCGTTCGAAAGGGTCGCTGACCTCTCTGAGTTCCTGGCTCTCATTCACACCATCTCCTCCTTCTTTCAAAAACAAGCATTCTCTTCAAAAACAGAGTGAGATCCATGCCAGATTTTAGCAGATGCCTGGCATACCAGAGCTCTTTATCTTTTCATTCATCAGGACGGTAGTGTTCACGAAGGCTTTTGAGAAGCCGTCCCACCTGAATGTGCCTTGAGTGTGGAAGTGTCACATACTTCAACCCTGCTGAAATTTTTCACTCCGTCATCCTGTTCACACGTTTTGTTTGGTTCACATGCAGGTAGAGGCGTGAAGGTGGAGGACATTTTGAAGGACGATGAAACCCTCACTTCATACCTGCTAAGAGACGTTCCTCTGACAGATTCTGTGGTATATCAGCTGGTTAATGCACAGATCAGACCTGAACAGGTAAACTGTCATGAACTGCATGTTTAAAATGAAAGCGGTAATTGTCTAGACTTGTAATTATATATAATTCTATAATTCGTAGCCTTGGAGTTTTAAAGCTCCATTATGAGCAGTTATGAGAGACTGAGCTTCGGTTTTGGCATTCCATTGACTTTGAAGACAGGGCCTTTTTGTTTACTGAATAAGTCCAGAAATGCACACAACATTGCATATTGTATGCAGAATTTGTCAAAGAATTTGTCACAGAATATTTGAGTGTTTGAAAATCTCTGAACCTCAAAATCAAAGATGACAAATTTATAGATATGTTTTTATAATTATGTAATTTTATTTTAAGATTTAGGGCCATTATTATTTTTTCACGTAAAAATAGGGCATTCAGGCGATTAATAACGATTAATCGCATCTAGAATAAAGGTTTGTGTAGTGTGTGTGCATCTAAAATTTGTATTTACAAAAACATACACATACATCCATATAATTAGGAAAAATACAAAAATAAAGAAACATTTATACAGTATATCATTTAAATTATTGTTAATTAAATAACTACATATAAATATTTAAAATACATATGACAAAAAATATTATATTTTATATTAAATCATAAAAAAATATTATATTTTATATTTAATTCATTAAAAAATATTATATTTTATATTAAAAAAATATATATTAATATCTTCAATTTAGTCGAAGAGGTGCTCTTTAAACACAGTTGATGGAGATCCCATTTTCATGACTATATTTATTTACAATATACAAAATATAATATACATCTTATATTACACATAAAATACAACATTTCGTTGCCCTGTACTTGTTAATGTGTAATGACATTAAAGTTGAATCTAATCTAATATATTTATTGTAAAAAACGGTTGTACTGTTTATCAATTAGGAATAAAAATGAGTATTCCATGAAGTCAAACAGCCACACTTTCTTCTTGTAGATACCTAAGGTCTTAGAATCTCGGTGAGATCACTGACCACAAGCGTCCCTTTTGCGATCTTCTAATTAAGTCGTGAATGATGATAAGATTGACATCACCACCGAGACCAGCATCAGCTTTCTCTGCATAAAAATGCACCTTGTTGGTGCATTTGAATGTCTCTGTTTGAGTCTGAGAGAATCTTGGCTGTCTCTAAAGTGCCCGTTTGTTCAGCATCAGACTGGATGTTTGTGCTCCTCAGCTCCCCGTAGGAGCCCTTTGTTATGTATGCATTTGTCACCCAAGATCCCTGCAAGTTATCAAACTCCGAGCCAAAAGCAGAATCGCGCTGCTCACACCTCTCTTACCTGATAACTGCACTCCATCTGTGCTTTTCTCTGTGGGGTATTATTAGTACGAACAAAGCGCTAAAGGTGATTTACAAAAGGTCTCCTTTGATCTTGTGGGTGGTGCTTTGGTCAAAGAGCGGAGCTAGTGTGGAGGAAATAGGACCGGACACACTGATGCTCTCCACGCACCAGCCGAGCCTCAACCACCCACAAGTACATAAGGGTCTGGGCCACTTTCATATGGAAATGTAGGGGACAGGAATGTGGAGAATTTTGAAGGCTTTCTCAGAGCCGCTGCCAGTCAGACAGCAGGGGCGTACTGAGGAAGATGGAATGTGATGGTTGGATACGTTTTTAGAGAGAGTGGCACAGAGAGAGAGAGAGAGAGAGAGAGAGAGAGAGAGGGATAAGTCTAGAAAGAAAGAACGTTTTCCAGATGGGGTTTTGCACAATGATTTGGAGCTAATGTCCAACCAGGAAGGTTGAATGAAAAAAGATCTAATGAGCTCTCTTTATTTATCCTAATTGTTAATTTAGCGTTTAAGGTCACGAAAACATCTTTCTCTCCTTTTCTCAGTTTGCATACGGAGTTCCTGATCTCAGGTTGAAGGACATCGCCTGCAGTCAGACTCTCCTCGAGCGTTTTCTCATTTTCCCGAGCCGTCGAGGCCTTTACGCTGTGCGCAATGCCATGTGTGTTCTCACCCCGCAACGTCTTCAGACTATTGAAGACAAATTCTACGCCAATCTCGACTTCTTCAAGCTTTTCCGACTGGTCAGTCTGCTCACACACTCAAATAACTCTGTATTGTAATCCTTACACTGTTTGAAATGGATTTAGATGCAGAGGAAGTGCTGTCACAGATTGTTACGTGAACTCTGGGAGGTCAGCTTTTGTTTTGGGTGGAGACGGTGAATTGTGGGCTTGGTGAACTTGCTTGGGATATTTGACTTGGCATATTTATATCTTTCACATAACTGTTGTTAGGGAAGCGATAATACATAGACACTAGTTAATGTTGTGCCTTACCCATTTTAAACATTATAAAGATCTGGTGCTTTGGTAGTCTGAACGCTTTTGAAAATTATAGTCTTTTTCTATTGTTCCAAATTTTCATCCAGTCTTAGAACAATTAGATTGCGTAACAGCGTACAACAAGTTTGATGGTATCGAATGAATATTTGAGGGATTACTAACAAAACACCACACACCCTTCCTGGTAGTTCGTGGAAGTTTATAGTATCATTCCGTACTGTATGTTCATGGGGTCTGAGTCGCCCAGTCGATGTTATTGGAGGGGCCGACGACCTATTTTAATAATGAGATTATAGTCAACATACCTTTCACACTGGCTTTAAATAATACTGAGACACTGTACTTAAGACTATAGAGTTTACACTCTTTTTCTTAAGTATTCTCTATGCATACTTAAATACACAAAAAACATTCACTTTTATTCATATTTACTTACATAATTAGCTTTTATCCTTTTTATATAGATTTCATTACTTCACTGTACATTTATGCTTTTAGAAGGCACAAAGCCACTTACGGTCATTTAAAGGTGTCATGAATTAAGACATTAAGACATAAGAGGTAATCGTATTCAAGCGAACATCCTGTAAGTTTCAGAACTGAAAACCCCCTTGTTACTGAAATTACAACTTTTATTGACACCAGGCCTAGCGGACCCCAGGTCCTGGAATGCACATATCTATGATAGGTTGAACACAAAGATGAATATCAACGACTACTTCTCTAGCTCCTCCCATTGGTTCGCGCATGACAGTACTGAAGTAACACAAGTTGCGCCGAACCAGATAGAGCGAGCAAACAATAAACATGCCGATAAAGATCGCAAAATACTGTTCAGTGCCTGGTTGTCGAAAAGCACAGTCGCTGCATTACCTTCCTTCGGATTCCGACATTAATAATGCGTGGTTGAAGTTTACTTTTAAAGACGTTCCAACTCACGTGGTAAAACATTGAGCATTTGTTCGCTTCATTTCAACGCGGATTCCTTTGTGAACAAGACAACGGGTCGATGCTGGATTTGTGTTAAGACTAAAATTAAAAAGCAGTGCTGTGCCGTCAATATTGGATCTGACAGAAATCGCTTGGCAGTCATAAGAGTAAAACACATTTGTACTATGCGTCACTATTACTTTGTTAGAGATCGCTCGATATGTCCTGATAATGTGTAACCTAACGTTACATATCTAACCAAATTCACAGAAAACTAAGTTTACTAAGCAAACTGCTATCAAATCATAGCAGAGGGCGTTTACTTCCAAATCTTCAATGTGGTACGCCCAGTAAAACCCAGCGTTTGTTGAGCCGGTTTCAAAACCGAGGTAGAAAAAAGCGTATTACTTATTGATTTTGATGTTTTTGATGTAAAAACCAAACAAACGTCATATGTAAACCTCATACAACAGTATAAAACAATAAAAATGGCCAGTTCATGACACCTTCAAAGGAACAGTTTGCCCCAAATTGAACCGTCTATCTTTATTTAATCATCCTCAAGTTGTTCCAAATCTGTATAAATGATTTGTTCTGATAAACACAGAGAAAGATGTTTGGAAGAATGCTTGTAATCTAAAAGTTCTTGGCCACTATTGATCTCGATAGTAGGAAAAATGGCTTTATACATTTCTTTGTTCTGATGAACACAAAAGAAGATATTTTGGAGAATGTAGTAAAACAGTTCTTGGGCACTTTTGAGAACATTTTCTTACTATGGCGGTCAACGGTGGCCAAGAAAGAACTGTTTGGTTACAAGCTTTCTTCCAAATATTTTTCTCTGTGTTTGTCAGAACAAAGACATCTATACAGATTTCGAACGACTCGAGGGCGAGTAAATGATGACAGAGTTTTCATTTTTGGGTGAACTGTCCCTTTAAGGTCATATACATTTGTTTCATTCCTATGTTTCTCGAGAGTTCAGTTGAGACACACTGTTAAGTGATTTTCTTCCATTGAAATGGAATCACTGAATACTAAAATCATCTATCTCATCTCCTTTCTTTGTTGTAGATGGATAGAAAGTCTGATAGGAAGGATGTCTTATTTTTGAGGTTGTTTCTATGACACACACAGCATTTCCTGAAATTTCCAGACCCATTGTAAAGTAGCTTGGCTACCATTTCTGGGGCAGCCCCTGGAAGAAAGATTGTTTTTGGAAGTGTTCTATCTGGGAAGACAGGAAGTGAGCCAAACATGTTTCCCAAATTCTGCTCTGCAAACTCAGCTAAATTTATTCTATCCCTGTCATATAAGGGATTTAACAAATGTTACACGTGATCTGTTTGTACGTTGTCTTAAACCTTAAATATTAATGTTGATCAGGGTTGGACAAAAAATATACACATTTACAATTTGCTTCCGTTTATTTGTACCATTTATAACATTTGAAATGGCCACTTTGAACAAGACATTGAATTAAAAGTCAAATGTATGGCTTAAATACTATCACACAATGCCCCGTATGTTGTTTGTATGAGAACATACTTATGGGTAATTCATACTGAAAAAAATACAATTTTAATTTATTGAATTTATTTTAATTGTGCAAATTGTAATTGGATAGTGCACAGCTCTTTTTGGATTTGAAAGATTGACTGTAGGCCTATTCTTCTGAAAAGACTATTAAAAATCTGCCCAGAATCCCAAAGTTGTATGACTGGCATACTTTCTCTTTACAGTGGTTTTACAGTATTTTCTTGTATTCAGCTCCCTTTAGTTCTTGATAACCACTCAAATGGACTAGACCTGCACTTCTGGACCCGACTGTTGCCCGCCATCTCTGAGAAACTCAGACTGGTAAGCGCGCTTCTCTCCAGGGCCCATTAAAAGTCCATCTTTATTTTTAGTCACCAGGAAATCACGCTTTCCTCCTTCTGGCTTTTCACGCAAGAGGGCGGAAATGGAGATATAATTTGTGTGTTTGCGGAAAAGCTAATTTCAGCAGCCGCTTTGTAAGATTCACAGAAGATAATTTAGAACCGCTCATAATGTGAAATCTCAGGGTGAGGGCATTTAGAAATCTGATCTTTAACGAAACTGGGGAAATGGCCCACGAGCTGCAGACGTCAATGTGCCTTAAGCGCTGCGGTGAGAACGGTGAGTTCCTATTGGTGGAGATTGTCTTTTGTCTGTCGCATGACTGACATGGACCATAATGCCGATTGCTCATTTTCCGAATTCCTTTTCCATCACGTTCGCCACGCTGCAGGCCAAATGTACTGCGTGGTTAAAATATCTCCACCGACAGTTTTATGGCCTCCTGTTTCTATAAATGTTTTAATTTATAGTTATGTAAGGGATAATGAACAGGTAGCATGTTGTTATCGCAGAAATTCGCCCCGACAGTCTGATCAGGACCCAACGCAAAGTGTAATAAGCACCCTGCTGCCACATGAGAAAAAACTGGACATAAAATGTAAATTTGAAGGGATTTTTTCAAAATGATCCGCGTTACTGTGTGTTATTAGGTTTAAGACTGTGGTCTTGGAATAACGAACAAGCAAATGTCGCGACTGACCAATCAAAATCAAGCATTACTACGAGATGTGTAATAATCTATAATATAAAATATGCGTTTTGTATTTTTATGTATTTCAAAGTATATTTTATGTATAACATGTATTTTGTATGGAAACAACAGGCGTCCGATACGAAATATGTATTTAATTCAATTGTGTATAATTTCTTTGTAAAATGTCCGCTTTTGCTATTTGTCTTTAAAAAATGCCACTTTAATTGAATGTATTACTATCCAACACAATTTTTTTCATTTAAGCCTTAGTACCCTTATGCTTTTTGCGACTATTTTATGCTAGAAACATATGGTGAAGTCCTTATATTTTTGATAGACTATTTCCCCTTTTTTTTCTGAACAACTTTATATGTTGTTCTATTAATAGCTGTTTGACAGAGACAGTTCCAAAGACCTGCTGCAGGTGATCTCGCCCCTCCTTCAGTCCCAGGTGACCCCGTCTTTTAGCCAGATTATGTCCGCCACCTCCAGTTTGTTCTGTGGCTACACGGAGGGGGCTTTCTCCAGGGTCACCTCTTTCAACTGGTATGAGGATAATAACTACAAAGCCTTCCTGGGCATCAACAGCACCCGTGGACAGGGGAAGTATAACTACGATCACACAGCCAGTGAGTACATTTGCTCCATTTGTTCTTTAGACTGAGGAAAAAACAACCTGTTCCTTGATTTCGTTTCCTTTTGATCTCCCTCACGTCTTTTTTAGCCCCGTTTTGTAATGACCTCATGAGGGATTTGGAATCCAATCTGGTCACAAGGATGTTGTGGAACTCGGTCAAGCCGTTCCTGATGGGCAAAATCCTTTATGCGCCTGACTCCCCTGCCGTCAAACACATCATAAAAAACGTAAAACGCTCCAACCTCTGTTTGTTACTACACTTGGTCTTCACACACATACTTCTCTCCGTCTGCCTGCTTTTCTGTCTGTCTGAAAGACTGTCTATCTGTCTGTCTAAATGAGGACATTCTAAAGATGTATCTGCCTGTCTGTCCAGAGGGCATCCCCAAAAGTACGTTTTACTCAGATTAGTCAAGTTCTGCCTACTTTTGGGGACAAATTGGTAGGACAAGTAGGAGCACGCACACACACATGCTGTATTCCATGTGGAAGTAAATATTGCTATGCGGCACCCACCCTGAAGGTGCAGGGCTGTAATGTGTAATACGTTTTCGAGATATTTTCTTGTTGCGATTAAACGCCATTTTAAATAAATTAATTCAGTAAGGTTGCTCACTTTAATTTAGAATGAACCCTAAATTACCGCCCACTTCGCATAGAGAAGGGAACAAAAATGTTTTGCATGCCAGCTATATTGGAGTAAAAGCTTTACTGCTCCTGGCTTGTCATATAAATCACCTAAACGCTGCATAACTGTCAATGGGTTTGCTGGTGGGGAAATGACTCAGGACTAAGAGGCTCCTGTAGAGGCTACGAGTATTTTCGGAGCCCATAAGAACAAGCTGACTGGCTTTTGACTTCTCAAGTTATGTAAGCAGGACTGCTTGTTTCTGCACCTATGTTGTAAATAAGATTTCTCTTTTATACAGTAACCATTTGTCCACGAAGCCACAATTTCTCTCCTTTATTTTATTTTGGGTGCTTTTCTTACTCTTATGTATTTCTCATTCCTCTTTTATTATCCAGGCAGAATAGCATTTGTAAAAATAAGCGAGAAAAGAAAAGTGAGAGTGACATGGAGATATAAGACCGCTGCCCCAGGAGAGAAGTCCTTCTTGTGCAGGGTGAGGTGTGGACATGTTTGGCCTGGGCAATGGGCCATGGCTGGAGTCCCATCCGATCAGCTTCAGAAGGTTTAAGTTTCTCTGTTTATGCAGCAGGGCTTTCAGAGAGACTGTGTCTTGTGGGAATTTAGTTATTCCGTGGTCAAGCTCTGGCAACCGGTTGCCACCACCTGAGCATTGTTCTGTCTTTATTGTGACTGTACTGTTGAAAGTTGAACAAAAAGATTGTTTAATTTGTTCCTGCTTGCTTTTACTGGAATGCACCTAAACACACGTGTTTGTTTGTCCAGGCAAACACCACCTTTGAGGAATTAGAAAGACTGAGGAACATGGGCCGGGTGTGGGAGGAGGTTGGCCCACAGGTGTGGACGTTCTTTCAGGGTGGTGTACATATGAACATGCTTCGGGTAAGAAAGAGCACAAATGAAACAGTACTTTTTGAAAAATGCCACCTGACCATAAAGATTGTTTTAATATCACATTAATGTGTTTTTTATCTTAGGACTCCATTAGAAACCCCACAGTCATGGATTATATTAATAAAGGCTTAATGGAAACTGGGTTTAGCGGTCGGCATATCCTCAACTTCCTGTACAATAGCCCTGAAGAAGATCGAGCCCGGGACATGCCACGGTTTGACTGGCGAAACATCTTCAACCTCACTGACCAAGTTATTCGCCTGATAAATCGATATGGAGAGGTATTCGGACCTCCACTATTTTAGTTACTGTCTGCAGCAGTTTGTGATCTTAATGATAACTATTCCCATTTTGCACATTTTTTATGTGCACGGTATGCAAGTTATGAAATAGCTAACATATAATTTGAGCACCAGCCTGATCTTCGGGAATTTGTAAATATTAAGGGAGGCTAATTCAGATGAATCTGGATGATGTGAATCGTTATAAATACTAAAACTAACCTGATTGGTTAAACCATATCTCCCTACAACTTAACAATGCGATCGTAAAAAATCTTACGATTTCGTCATTTTGTTAAACAGTTAGGAATTGTTGTGAGATCATTTTGACTGTACTACACTAAATATTTAGCAACAAAAGTTCACACATTTTTTTGCTTATTTGAAATAAAGAAGCTGGATACTCCAACACAATGTCAGCTCGTACACAGTAAAAAATCTTTTTTTGGCTGCTGGGGCGTCAGAAAACATTGTAAAATAACAGTTGTTCATGTAAAATTACATATATACCTGTTTTCCTTGTAAATTTGCAGTCCTTTTCCGTTAAATTTTTTTGTACCGCATTTCAAAATACATGAAAACCGTAAAAATTTTAAGTTAAAAATTATACTCGAAAAATCTGTAAAATTCTGTAGAATTGCAGTTTTCACAGTGGTACTATTTTATGTGGAGAAATCATATCTCATTTCATTCGTATGGTTTACTTTTGTGCCAGTGTTTTTCAGGTTTTGGCGCGGAGTTAAGGATGAAGTATTGCTATTAATTTTTATAATAATTATGTTTTTGCTTGCTTTATATGAATTCATACATTTATATTTATATTTAGCAGACGCTTTTATCCAAAGCGACTTACATTGCAATATCCAATAAATTTAAACTTCCCTTGGGGTCGAACCCACAACCTTGTGTTGTTAACGCAATGCTCTTACCACTGAGCTACAGGAAAGCAAAATCTTATGACATCACCACTTTATAAAACTCTTCTGAATTCCCGTGAGATCAGGCTATATACTCCCCGAATTAGTTTTATATTGCAGTATCACAAATTCTTTCAACAGTAAGAATTAGTACTGTTCAGTATAGCCTATAGTAAACTAATATTTCATTCCACACACAGCACCTTTAAATTCAAAGACACGCTTTATCCCTCTGACATTTTAAACAGAGTGCTTTTATTGGCTGAGAGTGGCCATTAAGCTTCACTTGCAATTCACTCTCACAGCCCTTGTGGACCTCCGGCGCAGACAAAGAGAAGCAAATCTTCTCTAAAACAGAAAGGCACAGACCAAACAGTCAATCTTCTCTCTCTGATGTCAAGAAGAACAAAGAAAACTCCTTGATTTCTCACTGAGACTTCGCCAGCGTCTGGGAGAGTTTTCATAGATCTCCATGCCGAATGCATTCAATCCTAATCAAGCTAAGCGAATGCACCTTGTGCCAGTGAAAGAAGAGCTCCGCTATCTAAGCTCTGCACTCCGTTCCAGCTAGTATAGCAGAGGAGTGACAGACCAACCCAGAGAATAAGTCCAATTAGGTACAGCTGTCAGTCTACTTGACCTACACAAAGAAAAAGCTCAGACTGGTTTATAGCATCGCATACCAGCCACATGGGCAAACAATGTCTCCGAGATTTAAATTCAGACACCCAACCACTTACGCCAAGTGCAGACAAATTAACATCAGACAACTGAAGTTATGCTTTTCTTTGTGTTTATGCAGTGTCTGGTCCTGGATAAGTTCTCGGCCATCTCAGACGAGGACCATCTGACCCAACGGGCATTAGACCTTCTTGAGGAAAATAAATTCTGGGCTGGCTTGGTCTTTGTGGACATGTACTCCTGGACCACAAAGGTGCCACCTCATGTCAAATTTAAGATCCGCATGGACATTGACGTCGTGGAACGCACCAACAAGATCAAAGATAGGTCAGTCTATAACATAATGATGTCATCAGTAAACGATTTATCATATTTTCAATACGTCCTATTTATGTGGTCAGATACTGGGATCCAGGACCAAGAGCCGACCCTATGGATGACCTACGGTACATATGGGGAGGATTTGCTTATCTGCAGGACATGATTGAACATGGGATTATAAAGACCCACACGAGCAAAGAACGGCCTTTAGGGGTGTATTTACAGCAGATGCCATACCCCTGCTATGTAGATGACCTGTAAGTATCACACGCAGATGTAAAATATACTGTATATGTAAAGGGTTATTATGTTTATTACACATTACATGTTATGCAAATAAATGGTCTCTCTTCTTTTCCTCACCGACAACTCCAGCTTCATGCTAACTCTGAATCGCTGCTTTCCAATCTTCATGGTGTTGGCTTGGGTCTACTCGGTCTCCATGACAGTCAAGAGCATTGTGCTGGAGAAAGAGATGAGGTTAAAAGAGACGTTGAAGGCAATGGGCGTTACTAACCGTGTGCTTTGGTGTACATGGTTTATCGACACCTTCCTCATGATGGCCTCCAGCACAGCCCTGCTTACTCTGATTATCATGGTAATGATAATCAGCAAACACACTTTTCAGGATGTAAATAGATCCATTTGGTGGTCTTAGTCGGTTTCAGACGGTTTATCTAGATCAGGGGTTTTTAAACTGGCTTCCGAGGACAAGATAAACAAGTAAAATAAACAAGTTAAATGATTAAACTAAATTCCCATACAAAAGGTAACAGTTTTTGATATATTAAATAGATTATGCTGTATTTGATAAAACTCAATCGATTGAAAAGTTAGATTAAATGAAGTTAAACAGAAAAATTATTAGTTTAACAGAACATTACAATAGTGAGAAAAATATATAATAACGCAACTTAATCAAAACAATTATAAGATACATTTTGTTGTATCAATCAGATGTTTATAAAAAGTTTTCAATAAATGTGTAATTTGTTTTAAATGTTTGGGGGGTGGTCCCTTACACAAGGTTGATCATACTTGGGGGTCTGTATCTATATATAATATTATGTAATGTAATGTATTATATCATATAATCATGTTAATACAGTTGTTCTATCACATCAAAATATTATTTGAAGTTGCAGTTATTGGATGTTAAAAGGTTGAAATATTTGTGCTATACTGCCCCCTTGTGGTAAGTGTAAGCAATGACTAGTTTGCTTAATATACCGTGAGTAACACGAACAATCTTAAAGTCTTTTGTTTTAATTCACACAGGGAGGCAAAGTGTTGAACTACAGCAATCCCATCATCCTCTTCCTCTTCCTGCTCACGTACACCACGGCGACCATCATGCAGTGTTTCCTCATGAGTGTGTTTTTTAGCAGAGCTAACCTGGCTGCGGCCTGCAGTGGCATCATTCACTTCACTCTCTACCTGCCACACATAGTGTGTTTTGCCTGGCAGGACCGCATTACCAAAGACATTAAAATCATGGCGGTATGTCCCATCAGAAACATCCGAACCAATAGAACACCAGATTTAATGTTGAATGAATGTTATTCTTCACATTGATTCAACATTACACCGACTATCTTTGTAATGTAAGAATGAGGCCTTTTTGAGACATTTTGTAATGGTTTTACTGGTAAAAAAAGGTCTGTGATTGTTCACATTTGTGTATCAGAGTCTGATATCCCAAGTGGCGTTCGGCTTCGGGACAGAGTACTTGTCCCGTTATGAGGAGCAGGGACTCGGGCTGCAGTGGGACAACATTCAGACCAGCCTTCTGGAAGGAGATGAGTTTTCATTTCTCACTTCAATTGTCATGTTGGCAGTGGACACGGTTCTTTATGCTGTACTGGCGTGGTACCTCGACAACGTATTTCCAGGTAAATAGTATTCTGCTTTCATAGTGAGAAAAGTATGAAAGTACCAAAAGCAACTATGGTTCTTATGTTTATAATCAGGGCAGTATGGTATCAGAAGGTCTTTTTACTTTCCAATCCTGCCATCCTATTGGTTGAACAGTCCTGAGCCTCTTAAACCAGGTGAGTTTTGCATAAAGTATAAAGTGTTACTATTTCAATTTATTCTTTAATATAAATATTTATATTTTGTCGTCCACAGTTCGTACAAAGTTGGTGATGAAGAAACCTGCGGTTGATGACGGCGTCAAGAAAGCCAAGAAAGAGAACAACATGCAGCAGGCCGGATCCTGCAAACATGGAGGCGTACGTGACAAAATCGAGAAGGAACAAATGAAGGTTGATGAAGAAGAGACAGCTAATGAGAGCGCAGTTTCATCAGGTATAGTAACTTTTTCAATGGCATTATTCCAGCTGATTTTGTTAGCTATCAGGGGAAATGTTTCATTCCGAGTGACTTATAACAGCAAACAGGAAGATGTTCTCCTCTTACTCTTGGAACAGATCCCATCAGATCTATTCAAAGGCCTATCCAGGCTTATCTGCTTCACTAGACCACAGGCATCCAGCAGGTTTCTTGGCTTTGATCTCATAGAGCCCCATGGGAGTAATTACTGTGCTCTTAGTTTCGTCACTACTTGTCTTAGGTTCAGGTACGCTGACTAATGTGGCGCCAGACACGGGTGCCATGGGCATGGACACACATGTTTATGCACGAGCACGCGTGTACGTGACACATGATGCACAAACACGCCTCTGTACGTTCCCGCTGTGAGATGCTGTAACCTTGTTTCTGTTTGCTTGGCTGACAGGTTGGAATGCCGGTTTCTGTGTGTCACAGATTGCTGGTTAATGTATGTTAGAGATGTTGAATCGCTGTGGTAATGACATTCTTTCGTGCTGATCTTATTTCTGCTTTTGCAAACATGCTCAAATTACTGTGGCAACCATGGTTGGAGCAAAGCAGTAATACTTACATTATTGTTGCCACTGTGCCGCATTATACGTGCTGATGGGATGTCAGAGCAAAATTCAAGATCATTCATCGCTTAGAAAGATTCATATTTGGTTCTTCAGATAACTTGTATATGTTAAAAGATTGAAATAGTAAAAAAGTGTATAACAAATAGTAAAAGTGTTAATTTTAGCACTAATAATAAATAAATACATGATTTTCTTCAAACATCATGAGAAGATTTATATTTATTAGATTTTTTACAGTGGATGGATCCTTATTCAAATTTATTTTTATTATTACGGTTTCGTTTTAAGGTTTAATGAAATTATTTTGAATTAGATTTTATCGTTAATATTGTCGTTTTCTATGTTTATTTTTTAGAAATTAAGGTTTTCCTTTGTCATTCAATTACGTATTTGTTTATTTTTTAAGTTTCCAAATAATACAATTTTTGGTTCCTTTTTAGGTTTTGTTTAGTTTTTATTTATTTTAATGTTTTAAATTCGATTTTATTGTTAAACTTTAGTTTTCATGTTTATTTTAGTTCGAAATATATATTATCTTCATATTATCTATATTTTCATTTATTTATTATTATGTTTTATTTATATATTAAGTTGAATTTCTTTTAGTTCGTTTTTAAAGTTTAGCTTATTATTTATACAGTATATTATCAGTTAATGATTTTCAGTATATTGCTGAGGCAATATTTCTAATCTTCGTTTATTTTGAAGTTTTTCAAATAATTTTTAAGCCAATATTTATTTGATTTTAATTCAAGGAAATAGTTTTAATAGCTTTTTTTTACAATGATATTTATTTATTGTCAGGGATGTATCTGACCCAGAATCTAAGAATTTTGTAAGAGTTTTATTTTATTTTCTCTTTGAAATAATTTATATCATATAACATCTGTACAGTATTTCTGTAATATTTTACAAATTTTTCTTATTCCTATCTATCATTTATATATCCAGGGAGTCAGTTTTTCGAGCCTGAGCCAGTGGGTTTGGTGGCAGGAGTGTGTGTGGAGAACCTGTATAAGGTGTTCAGTGGCAGCTCCAGACCTGCTGTAGATGGGCTGAGCATCACCTTCTATGAAGGTCAGATCACGGCCTTCCTGGGCCACAACGGTGCGGGGAAAACCACTACCATGTATGTCTCAACACCTAAAGAAATGGGTCTTTATTTACATGACAAACAGTAACAAATATTTGCTTCTCTCTCTCACAGGTCTATTCTCACGGGTATGTTCCCTCCCACCTCTGGAACAGCCTTTGTTTATGGGAAAGACATCCGCAAGGACATGGACGGAATCCGCAAATCGCTGGGAATGTGTCCTCAACATAACATCATCTTTCACCAGTTTGTAACCCCCCATGTGCTTTAAATTAAAGGATGTGCAGAATAGACAACTTAAGTCAATCAATCATACTTTCTTTCTCTCCTTTTCTCCATTTCTGACATGCAGTATGACTGTAGCCGAGCACATTTTGTTTTACTCTCTACTGAAGGGTAGACCTGCACCAGAAGCCCAACTGGAGGTGGAAAACATGCTGGAAGATCTCGGTCTTCCTCACAAGAGAAATGAGGAAGTACAAAACCTGTCAGGTTATATCACAAATCCCTTCTGCTTGCCTAAATGAAGTTTATCATTAAAGTTTGTCAGTTGTATATCAACATCTTTTAGTGATTGTTTTCTCACTCTGTGTAGGTGGAATGCAGAGGAAGCTTTCCATTGCAATGGCTTTTGTTGGTGGTGCGAAAGTTGTGTTTCTAGATGAACCCACATCAGGAGTGGATCCATATTCCAGACGCTCCATCTGGGATTTGCTGTTAAAATATCGCTCTGGTACAATAACCATTGATTCCCCAAAATACTTAGTATCATCTTGCAGATGTTGTTGCATCATACTTTGGGTACTGGTGTGAGATGTGTGTATGTGTTTGGTATTGCACAGGTCGTACGGTGATTCTCTCCACACACCACATGGATGAAGCCGACCTGCTGAGCGACCGCGTGGCCGTCATCTCTCAGGGTCGACTGCACTGCTGCGGGTCTCCTCTCTTTCTGAAGAACTGTCTGGGCGCCGGGTTCTATCTCACGCTGGTGCGGTGCATCAAGGAGGATGTGGCCTGTGTCAGGAAGGAGGTGAGACATTTGACTGTGTGTTCACGGAGTGAGTTTAGTTATATTAATACGGTTTGTCTGTTTTCTGCAGGGTCAGTGTGACTGTATTGATAAATGTTCTTGTGAGAGTTCACTCTGTACCAAGTTCAACGAAAACGGCAAAGATCTGCCCAGAAGAACAGAGAGGCAGATGGAAGGTAAGGAGTTCAAAGTTGTCGAAATTCTGTCAGCAAAAATCTTTTATCCAAAGCGACTTACATTGCATTATCCTATACATTTATACACCTGGGATCGAACCCACAACCTTGCGTTTTGGCAATGCTTTACCACTGAGCTACAGGAAAGCTCATCATTTTTTTCAAGATGATATACAGTATTTAGTGTATAGTCTGCTGCATCTTTACATTTTATATAAACTTTTTTAAACAATAAAAGTTTAAAACATTTCATGTACTAACTTACTGAAAATCAAAGCTGTCAATGTTGTCATCATGTCAATGTTATATTTGGCCAACATCCCTGCACTGCTATTGTTTAATATCAAACATCTTGGTCACATGATAATGCATTTACTTCAAATTGTAAATCTGGTTTTGTTCTTGAGGGGGTTGTGTGTTGTGAACCAGTGATTGGAACTGAAAATCCATCGGACTTGTTTGTGTTTTTTTGCAATCTCTATCTCTTTTCCATCAGGGGACATTGAAAGCATCACAGCCCTTGTGCAGCATCATGCTCCAGAGTCGAGGCTGATCGAGGTCATAGGTCAGGAACTGACCTTCCTTTTGCCCAGCAGGGGCTTCAGACATCGTTCTTACGCCAGTCTGTTCAGAGAGCTGGAGGAGACGCTGGCGGACATCGGTCTGAGCAGCTTTGGAGTTTCAGACTCATCGCTGGAGGAGGTTTGATCACACAATCAAATTGATCCGGTTTTATTTTGTTAAACATTGAAAATAATGAATTTGTAAGTTTATTGGGAATCAATATGTGTGATTTGTATTTGCCCTATCTTCAATCTACAATGACAGCTAAATATTTTTTCCCTTATCACATATCACTCTTTCCTCCTCTAAATTTGAATTTCAAGCTAGAATAGTTGCAATTTGTAACATTAATAAATTGAACACTATTGTAAATTTAATACTACACTTCTCCCAGACTGACTGAACTCAGAGCCATTGGAAGAGAGAGTTGCGCCAACGGAAGTATATCGGAAGTTTTTTTTGCGTTTCACGTGATTCATGGAACCTTCAGATAGTTCCAGGAAGTTATGTTTTCTCTTTTCAGGGGTCATTTGAAATTTCTTCCATTTTTTATTCATTAAATGTCTTTTAGTGGGTTAAAAGTTTACCTCAGTTTGTCTGTTTAGCCACAGCTCCATGCGTTACTAGTAACTTTTGAAAACTATTGAGAGCCAACATGATCCGCCATTGCTGTGAAAAAACTGTTCCGGAGTTGACGCGACTCTTTCTCTCAATGGCTCTGACTAAACTGAATTCTCAAATATTTTGTGTGTAAAAACATTGTCTGCTTTGTGTCTTGCAGGTCTTTCTGAAAGTCACTGCTGATGGAGCATCTTCAGACGGCAGTGCCGTATCTGGTGAGATACTGTTTCTGATCATTCAGTCGATCTCAGATGTTTCAGCTGGTGTGTGTGTTTGTCAGTTTACTGTCCCTGTAAATATTGTGATGTGCATTTTGTGGTTGAACCTCTTAGACATCAGAGCTCTGCAGCAGAAATCTCTTGTGAGTCTCTATAGAGACAGTGAAAAGATTGAGAACATGGAAGAAGGTGAAGATTAATTTCAGTTTATAGAAACAACACTGGATGCCATCAAGAGCGGCTCGTCTCAGATATGACAGAGTGCTATTTAGCGCAGCCCTCGTAGTGTTTTTTTTTGCTGGCCAAAGCTTGCTTTTTAATAGCTAAAAACAGTTGTATCTTCATTTTTTTTCTAAAATTTGCATGAATTTTGACTGTGGATGAGCCACGAAAACATGCAGTCACATTTCACATCAAAATCAAAAGGAAAATATTTAAAATTATATAACGTAGCAGACAATAGTCTGTATTTGAAATGTAATGGTTTGTCCTGCCAATTCAGCATCTTTTTCTTTTCAGTTCTCATTACTTGCAAATAAAATATTATTGATACAAAACAGGCCTTCTTTTCTTGAAGAAAGTTTTTTGGGGTAAAATATACAAAAAATTAAGAGACTATTCCAAATTATAAATTAAATAGCAAATATGCATTTAGTCCAGTGTTTGTTGAATTTTAACAAAATTTCAGGGGTGACATAATAACGTCAGCAATGTGAAAGACTGACAGCATGACAGGACAAATGAAAACACAAGGTTATCAATACAAAAAATACTTTTGAACTTTACCTAAATACATGTAGAAACATTCCCGTTGCATTGCTTAAAAGTGAATACAAAATTATTTTCTTTACAGTATATTTGAGGTCTGAAAAAAACTGTTATTTTGAACTGTTCCTCCAGTTTTAATTTTCTTCAAAGAAATACAAATTAAAAACAATATTTTTTATATTAAGGAGCAATATTGTTATTAGTTCACAGAATGTAAAAAAACTATCATTTTACCTAAACACTACAAATAATCAGTTCAGAAAACTTGAAATCGTTTTGAAATGGTCTCTTCATTTTTTCAGCGGCTAAATATTTTTCTATTAGTTTTGTGGTGAATTGTGACTTGATAAAGCTTTGTGATACCGAAATGAAGTATATTTGCTTTCTTAGTTTTGCAATAAGCATTATGTTGGCACTGACCACCCTAATACCACAGTACATACAGTATAATGCCTCTGTATACCTCATCCTGACTGTATTTGATCTTGTGTACAGATGGAGACAGATCAGTGTATGCTAACAGTCAGTCGAACACTGGACTATTATTCAGCAAACAGGGCAGAGGGTCCAGACAGGTGAAAGGAGTCTGTTTGATCCTCAAGCAGTTAGTTGCTCTCCTCATCAAGAGATTTCATCACAGCACACGATCTGGAAAAGACTTTCTAGCCCAGGTCAGGCTAACAATCCTGGTTTTGGTTTATAAACGGTTGGTTATGTATTTTACAGGTGCTCTGAACTTTATTCTGCACTCTATTTCAGATTGTGTTGCCGGCAAGTTTTGTTCTGGTTTCTTTAATGTTGACTCTGATTGTTCCACCGTTTGGAGAATATCCCAGTCTGACCTTGAGCCCATGGATGTATGGCAGACAATTCACATTCTTCAGGTAAAACATTCAGAAGCAACTATTGTATTTACTATAGTGAATTGTTGAATATTGTAGTCATTTCTCAATTCTAGTAGTCATAGTGTACCACAGTACTCGGTATGATAAAAGCAGACGCAGACCTTGTGAATAACTTTTTACAACCATCATGTTTGATTTACTCATTATGTCATGCCTATTTGTACTTAATATATGCCATTTATTACAATGAGTTTGGTAAATGAATCAGTATATCATCATTCCTTCAATGAAATGACAGCCTTAATTACTTTCCTTTCAGTAATGAACAGATGCAAAGTCCTGAAATGAGATATTTTGGGGATGTGCTACTAAACAGACCTGGATTTGGGACTCGTTGCATGTTGGATGAACCTCTTGAGTACGTACACATTACGATTCATAAATATACATCGCTGCCGTTTCCTACTGGCCCACTAACATCATCCATTCTTGTTCCTCACAGAGACTATCCTTGTAATAACATTACCACTAAATGGGAGATGCCTTTGGTCAACCCGGCACTCATAGACATGCTGGCTGACTCGAGGTGGACCGACATCAGCCCATCTCCTAGATGTCAGTGCAGCACGCCCGACAAGCTCACCATGTTACCCGTGTGCCCGGAGGGGGCCGGGGGTCTTCCTCCTCCTCAGGTCTGCCCCTCAAATCAACTACACAAAACCTATATTTGTTGAGATGGTGTTGGTGTATAATGAAATGTGTACCTGGATTTTAGAGGATTCAGTCCACTGGTGATGTTTTGCTGGATCTGACTGGCAGAAATATTTCTGATTATTTGGTGAAGACTTACACGAGCTTAATAAGGACAAGGTATTGTGGTCCAATTATCAGTCTATAACTATTGTACTTTTTATTACATGCATATAGGAATGCATATTGTTTTAATATCTTTCTTTTTGTTTTACAGCCTAAAGAGCAAGTACTGGGTAAATGAGCAAAGGTACTGATGTCCAATATAAAAAATAAAGGGCGCCCCCTTGTGGTCTCTTGTAGAATAAGTATTTGCATGTGTGATCTCTTTTATTCAGGTATGGGGGCGTCTCAGTTGGAGGACATCTACCTGTTCTAGATTTGGATCCCAAAACCATCCAGAATGCTGCGTCTCAGTTTGGACGTTTGCTTAATGTCACAGGGGTCAGTTGTGTTTGTATTGGGGTGTAATGTTCCTTTTTTTGCCATTAACCAATTTGGTTTCTATATCAATGATACTGAAACGAAGCAAAATAGATGTACAAGATAGAGCTTGATCTTGATATACATGTATATATTTTTACAGTGTATTATTTACAGGGTAGATACACAACACTTACTCTGAAAGAGTTGGGTACTTTCTTAAAATACATGGAGACTGAAAACAATGTCAAGGTGAGATTGTTTCAGTCCTGCTTTTTGTCATAGTTTACCGAGCTTGTCTCATTGACAAATAAATTACACGTTTGGCGTTTTCTCCAGGTGTGGTTCAACAACAAGGGATGGCACGCTATGGTGGTTTTCATGAACGTGGCAAATAACGCCATCCTTCGAGCCAACCTGCCTCCTGGTGCCAATTTAAATGAGTATGGCATAACAGCCATCAATCATCCACTGAACCTAACAAAGGAACAGCTGTCAGAGGTCACAGTGTGAGTAAGAGAACTTTACACAACAGGAACATTTGCAAATATTCAAATATTGATAATGCTTGTCTCATTATGTCACACATATTGAAAGAAAATATTCTTAATTTGTATTTTTCTATTGTTTGAGGTAAGCTATATACTGTAAAGATTCTTTAAACAAGATAGATTTAAATAACATTCATATGCAAACGAGACTTTTCAGAGCTATATATCTTAAAAAAAGTTGTCTAATTCAATTCGACAAATACATTAATGCAATTACTTCAGGTGATAAATTTAGCATTTCAGCTGACAGACCACATTATCTTATGCACCTTTGCCTACAAGTATAGGACTATTTATCCTATTTTCAGAAGAGTTACAATAGTTTTGTTTGTTGTAGTTTTATTTTCATATTTATAGTTTTTATGTTCATTTTAGTTACTTTTTTCTTGAATTTTTACAGATTAATTAGTTTTAGTTTTATTAAATTTTAGTTAATAATTTTAGTGCCTCCTCAAATTTCAAGTTATATCCGGGTAAAAATTTCTACTTACGTTTAAAAAATACATATTTATTATATTTACACTGTTACAAAAATAACTGAAAAGGTACTGGTAATTTTCTGCCAGACATTTCCGTTAATGCTAACATGCAAATATAAAATACAAGCAAAATCAATGTAAAAAAATGATACAGAAACTTCATTCAAATTAATACTTTGCCCTATTTTATCAGGTTTTTACAGATTGACTGTATTAAACTTAATTTTAAAAATGATAAAAGGATGAGTACTGATTTCAATAACCCAAAAAGTAACCAAGTTTTAACTGTAATAATACTATACTATAGTTTATTGGTTTTATTTAGAGTCAAGCAATAGCAACCACAAATTTACCATGGTCTCACTATAGTAACAATAGTTTTACCATGATACTTGTAGACTTCGTTATATGTAAACTATGTTTATATGATTTGTTATCAGTCCAAGAAACATGATTTCTATACTTTTACTATAATAATACCACGGTTAATTTTCAGTGTTGAAACAATTTACTGCATTATCTGAATGAACTCTTTCGTTCTATCAGACTGACCACCTCAGTGGATGCAGTGGTCGCCATCTGCGTGATATTTGCCATGTCCTTTGTACCGGCCAGTTTTGTGCTCTATCTGATCCAGGAGAGAGTGACTCAGGCCAAACACCTGCAGTTTGTAAGTGGGGTCAGTCCAATGATCTATTGGACTGCTAACTTCTTCTGGGATATGGTAAGATTGTACTTGCTTTATCAACAATACACACGTTTTACATTCTATACACGATTCCAAAGCAACAACATAAACACATGCTACTGCGCGTGCGCTTTTGTGGCCCAAACTTAACTTCCGGTACACATGCGCAAAGAATAGAGTCCCTGGAGATTGTTTAAGATAACAAGCAAGAAATAAATAACATTTGCTTGCAAGTTAAAAGTATGTCTAGCTAGTATTATTTTGGGTTACCAGTAGAAGAGCCGTCATGGCTAAACTTAAATGCGACACAAAAACATTCAACAAATTGTTTATTAAATACAATTATTATACAAATAAAATATGTATACATTGAATAAAATAGAAATATTTATATTATTAGCCACCAGCCAGACCGATCAACAAGACCTGAAGATAACTCGAACCATGCTCATGTGTCTGATGAAACCGTCTATATATAAATTGGTCATGACTTGACTTTTTAGCATCTACTACAGTAGTCTTCTGATAAAAATGTCATATCGCTCTTCTCCTCTCACCGCAGGTAAACTATGCTGTCAGCGCAGCGATGGTCGTGGGGATTTTTATTGCATTTGACAAGAAATGCTACACCTCGCCGGCTAACTTACAAGCCCTGATAGCTCTGCTGATGCTTTATGGGTAACAGAAATATCATTTTAATGATCATTTTACTCTTCTCTTTGCATATTTACGTCTGTCCTGTTTTTGGATCAAAATACATGAACATTGATTCTGAATATTGTAAAAGGAAACAGACAGCATCTACAGAATTAGATGCTATAAAGTAAAATATTTAAATCATTATAAATTCTAATCTTTTTTTTGCTCCTGTGTTGCGCAGCTGGTCGGTAACACCACTGATGTATCCGATGTCGTACCTGTTTAATGTGCCAAGCACCGCGTACGTCTCTCTCTCCTGCATCAACCTGTTCATCGGCATCAACAGCAGTGCCATCACGTTTATCTTGGACTTGTTTGATAGCACAGAGGTGAAAATACAAAACACTCCAAGCATTCAAAATATTGAAGTCGCTTCATCTGATGGTGGTTGGTTATCTTCACAGGCTCTGTATAAGTGTAACCAGGTGCTGAAAAAAGCCCTGCTCGCCTTTCCTCACTTCTGTTTGGGCCGTGGGCTCATTGACATGGCGATGAACCAGGCGGTGATGGACGTGTATGCACGCTTTGGTGAGTCTTGCTTCTTTACCCACCTCGCATTTCAGATGCTTGTTTTGAGGCTGCCGCATGCAACTTAAACCCGGCCCCTGGCAAGGTTTGGACCCTGTGATCCGACAGTCACTGGTGCTTTAATCTCCCTGTCGACATGACGGACATATAACACCGCACAACAGTGTCTACAGGGGAGGTTCACATTGCAGCTAATGCCAATTGGAGGCCACGCACTTTTTAAATAACCGGCGTATCAGACATGGGTTTAAGCTAATCTCCAGACACGACGAATCAATGTCTTTATTTTAATTTGTTTTAACGGCCTGTAAAATACTGCTTACTATCATGGTTCTCTTAGTTTAATCTTTAAAGGGACAGATCACTTCAATGTTAAATGAACATTTCACCCAAAATAAAAAATCGGTCATCATTTGTTTTGCCAAATGTGATTTAAAATGAGGATATGACTCTTTTTTTTCTGTGGAACTCAAAATAATATATAATGAGATATTTTGAGAAATGTCTCAGTGTGTCCATACAATGAAAGTAAATGGGCACATTGTTGTATGGTTACCAACATTCTTTAAAATATCTTCTTTTGTGTTTTCCAGAAGAAAGTCATATAGGTTTGGAACAACGTTAAGAATTTTTTATTTTTGGGTGAAATATCCCTTTAATTCTGTCATTTACTCAACACAAAAAAATGTTAGGTAAATGTACTTCATCCATGGCTTTGTCCTAGCGTAATAGAACCAGTCTTTGTCTAATTTAATGAACAATGTAAACCAATTTCTTGATGTTTATATCAGGTGAAGACTTTAGCTTGGATCCATTCAGCTGGGACTTTGTGGGGAAAAACGTGACCTTCATGGCAATAGAGGGGTTTGTGTATTTCATCCTGAACATCTTGATTCAGCACCGATTCTTCCTGGAACACTGGTGAGAGGAAATACAATCTCACTGCACAAAAAACAAGTCTACGATTTAATCTAGGACACATTGCATACATATTTTGTCAGTGTTTATGTTACCACCAAATCCATGACCCTTGCGCTTCTAATGCGACGCTCTACTAATTTAGATACAAAATCATCAACCTACAAATTCTATCTACTGTACATCTTATACAGATAGAGTAAAATGTTGTGTACATCTCTCTAACAGGATGTCAGATTACAGAAAGCCTCCAGTAACTGAT